>NC_143558.1:8181818-8484848 GCF_054136105.1 Typopeltis vanoorti
CAGTCTCATGGTACCAACCAAGCATGTGTAATTAGTGGTGAAAGTGGAGCTGGAAAGGTGTGTATTAAAATATACATCTTAAAATTTGAACAAATTTTAAGATGTATATTCTATCTAAATAACTTAAATTAACTTCTAGTTTTAAGTCATTATTATAAAATTATCATTTTAATCACCAGTTTTTATTCTTAGATGTATGCGATATACTTCTGAATAGCTCTTACACTTTTTTTTTTTTTTAATACCACAATAATTTTCATGAGTTAAATGTTGGAATGTTATATTCTAAGAATTTTTATCTTTGCTAACAATATTTGATAAGTTTCTTAGCTATAGTGTTTTTCATCAGTGGATCTCTTAGTATATAATTTATACACAGTGTTTGAAAAATAAACTGATTAAGAGTGCTTATTATGCAAGTATTGCATTATGTGATGGTGCCTCTATATAAGGTTCAGACCATATATAGACTATTATGCTCAGATTTGGTCAATTTCATTGTGATATCAGGACTCTGGAGTGTTAGTTATGAAGCGCATTTGAGACAGATTAATACAAAAGAAATTATAAAAAGAGTGGATTTTAAAGAACTTGCAGAGAAGCATCTCTGCAAGTTGCATAAAGATATGGTGAAGAAGAATGTGAGGAGTAGATTTTTTATGTGGAGAATTGTTGGTGAGTGGAATGCATTGCCCAAGTGCATTGAGTGCAGGTAGTGTAAATAACTTCAAAGCTCCCATTACAATAGACATGTTGCTGGTTGAGTGGGGGCTCCCATGATGAGTGTTGACCCACAGAGGTTATCAAAATAATCATCATCATCTGATTCCTTACATATACTCTCAAGCGTGTATAGGATATGATAGTACTACATGAAAAATTTACATCATTACTAACTTCCGATCAACAATTTTCCTCCAAATTAAATCTGTAATCTGTCAAGATTCTAATATTATCCGATCTTATATTTCTGTGTTCTAAGGCACTTTTTACTGTATCAATCCACCTATATCTTGGTCTTCCTCTGGGTCATTTTCCTGCCAACCTGGCAGAGAAAATGGCCCTTGTTTTGCTGATCTTTCTAATATGATGCTGTCATTGATGCCATCTGTTCATGCCCCTAACTTTCTTAGGACTCTCATATCTGCGGTCTCTAAACTTTGGTCAAGTGTTTGACTTCTGACCCAGCTCTCAGATCCATAAGTTAAAATTGGTTTGAACACTGTCTTGTATACAGCTAATTTAGTGTTTTGACTAATTTCTTATTCCATATAAATTAATTCAGTTGACTTCCTACCATACTAGCTTTATTGATTCTGTAGTTTATTTTCATATTCAATTTACCATCTTCACTAAAAATCGTGCCTAAGTAGCTGAAATATTTTACTTGTTCTATAGGTTCTCCATCCACAAATCAGTTGATATTTTCAATGCTTCTGCCTATTTTCATTATCTTTCTTGTTATTGCTGACCTTCATACCATATCTATTACAACAGTTATTCAATTTAGTCAGGGAATCTTGCAGACTTGTAGCAGATTTATTTAGTTACCAAAATAATAATAATAATAATATTAGGACTAACATCCAGAGTTGCATAGATAGCACTTTGATGCTTTATAGAGGACATGAATATTATTATTTTTATTACTTGATACCTCCAAGGAGTCCAAGGACTCATTGTGGGACTGCACACTACTCCACTACATAAATCACTATCTCCTCTACTTAATTCTCCAACTACACACTGACACTACTACCATCAACACAATGCCATCTACCAACCACTACCAGCACAACAGCATTTTTGTCTGTAAATTACATGTTTTTTCACAGCCAAGTTGCCTGTGTGTGGGATGAAACTCCTGAGTTTCTGGAGGGCAGGAAGGGAAGGGAACCCTTCTACTTTTATATGAAATCAGCTAACTCAACTTCAGCTGAAAAAGGCCATGTAACAATTCTTTTCATCATGACAAGAATCGAACACAGGTCTCTTCCAATCGAAGGGCTCAATATTTCATTATTCTTTCAATCGTGCTATGGAGGAGTTTGTTAGAGGTAAGTCTTGCTTTAAAATGTGTACTCCGCTCACATTTTAAAATAGTGACAGCAGGTTCATAATAATGTTTTACGGTATAAACAGCACAAAAAAGAGAAAGAAATTATTAGCGAGTTTAATAAATATATATTTTTTCCTCTCTTGGTGTTGATTTTACCATAAAACATTATTATGAATCATCAATAACACGTAAGCCTTTCTATACATAGTGACAGCAGGATTGGACTGGTTGGGGGATAGATATACCATAGTACTGCATGCTAAAATTTGCTAGATAGGACTCTGTATGGGAGGTTGCTAATCAAACTCAAGGGGTAGGTATGTAAATATACATTTGTGCCATTGATGAAGCGTGACTGCATGTCAGGTATCAAAGAGTGAAGTGTAGGGGTGCTTAGCCTAAGATACAGAGGATGATCAGTTGGATACTGTCTGGAGGGGAATATTCAATTATATATTAATGAAGCAAAGTTGGGGTTATTTGCAGGTTAGAGTTAGATAACTGGGGGTAGACCTCTACATAGCTTCTAGGAATTGCAGAGAATATTCTGTTGGTGGTTATTTACCTGAATGCTGAACAAACAAGCATTGGCTGGCAGTTTGAGACTTAGCTAAACAAATTATATCTTGTATTGTCTTGAACAAAAAACAAATGATAGTACACATGGTACATTATGTTTACTTGGGCATTACACTGTTAAGTAGTGTCCCCACTGATTTCACAGGGGAGCCAGGGTGAATAGTGCAAACTGTTTTCCCTGGAACAAATCCAAACGTCAGCAGAATTAAAGATTGGCACTATCAGCATAAGAAGTATCAATGAACAAGAAGTGGAATGAGCAGAAAAATTAGGTCCAGCTTCATGGATAGAAAGGTGAAGTGGTTAGAATGGTTCTTCTGAATTTGATTAGCAGTATGTATAGCAGATGAATGCTACTGAATGAGGCAAGGAGGCCTTAAAGGAAGTCAAAAGCAGAGAATTCTAAATTAGACATTCTCTAGCAATCGGTGTTGAATCTCACAAAAGCACTGCCACCATCTATTGTTTAATTTATTTATTATTATTAACAGAAATCCTCAGGGAGTCAGGGACTCATTGAGAGAGGCCACATACTACCTGCACACACACACACAACATCCAATGGCAATCTATTCTAATCACACATCACTCTGTGAGAGAAAAATCTAGCTCTCACCCTCTTATTGATGGGATGCATTCTTAACTTCCAAGGATGCCATCTTGTCCTTTCTCTACCCTCTATAAAATGAAAAAAATTCCATCTCTTGGTATCCTATGGCCCTTTCAGAAGTTTGTAAGTCTCAATCATATATATCACCCCCTCTTTCTCCTATTTGCTAGTGTTTCAACCTGTCTTTATATCAGTATTTCACAATTCTGATATCATTTTTAACATTCTCCTTTGCATTCCACTCTCCACAGAAACCACCAGAGACCAGACCTTGCAATAGTTCAAGTGAGGTCTTATCAAGGCCTTGTAAAGAGGCGAAATGACTTCCTTATTTTTACGTGTGAAGGTTCATTTCAGGATCTCTGCTACTCTTCACTGGATGAAGAACTAAAGTTGTTGCATAAATTGAATGGGAATTTGCCATTAGGAACTGTTGGGATATCAGAAAGGATACTAAAAGAGTATTCAGCTAAACTGGCTGTTCCTGTGACCAGGCTATCTAATTTGAGTCTCATAACAGGGAAGATTCCACAGGAGTGGAAAGAATGTATGGTAATCCCATTGCAAGAGTGATTTAAAGATGATGTATCGACCCATCAACCAAAGCTAAGGTATAAATGTATTGTGTTCACCCCAAATTCTCAGTAAATTCAGTTTCTTTCTTCACATGAAATTTTACTGCTATGTAATCAATGTTTGGATAATTAAAGTCCCCCATTATGATTACTCGTTTCACACCCATCATCTTTATTTGATAATACATTTCTCTGTCACTAGCAACCAATCCACTAGGTCTGTAACAACATCTCATTATATATTCGAACTTGTTAGACTCCACCTCACACCAGATGGCATCAAACTCACTGCCACGTAAAAACTGTTACTAGTGTTGCAGTCATAGGTCTCAACACTCTAACTGGATTGAAGTCATCCAGTATCATTAGTAGCACTCATCCCCCTCCCCTCGTATCCTTCCTTAAAATACTGCACCTTTTATGCTCATTAAAAGGGGGGGAGTGCTTTTGAGAGCTACTTCTGATCTCACTCATTGTTGAGGAACTTCTCCCATGGTGACCAAGCCCATCTCAAGAGAGAGAGTGCATATATTGTATTTAGAGCTGACAAGTTAACTATTCAGTCAACCAGGCTGACTGGAGGTGGGGGCTTATAAATGACAAAATTTTTTGTTTCACTTTTAATTTTAATACACCTGCAAAGTAATTCAAGTTCTACTGATTCTACTCAGTAAAAGCTTGTCAAGAATATAAAGTTTGTTAGCATCATGTTGTTTATATAGATGAATGACTTAGACTGCTATTCTTCATGAACAATAGTAGAAAAGAGTAATTGTCTCAGAATTGGCAGCATAAAATGATAATTTAAGGAGGTATTCAGTAATGAGTTCTTTCCTCTGGTATATTTTTTGACAGAACCTAACGACTATTACATTTTTTGTTATTATTAAGAAACATGTTCTGACTAGTGTAATGAACAATATTTATTGTTAATTTATCATGATTGATTAATTTTTTTTCTCTGTTAATTGCAGACTGAAACAACAAAATTTATTTTACAATATTTATGTACTGTTACAACTAATGTATCTACATGGATTGAACAGCAAATCTTAGAAGCAAATACTATTCTGGAAGCATTTGGTATGCTCATTTTTAATAATTTCTTTTTCTTTTTGTTTATTGTAATATATAGTTATAATAATGTTATATTGTAGCATATACAAACAATTAACAACATTTACTTAGACAGTTATAAATAATCTATTAAAGCATTGGAATATGTAATTAATTTTAATGTTTGTATTGACATCAACAGCAATATTTGTTGTATTCCTGGTACAGAGGGACCACACATCACACTTAGTGCTTAGAATATGATTCATCAGTATAGTTAACTGGTTATATATTAAACTGGTAAACATTGTCTAACAACAATAAATTCAGGGGAAAGGCAAAAGTGTGTGTGTGGTTTTCAATGTTGAATCCCACTCATGAAGAGTTGGAATCCCATAGAACATTAGTACTGTAAGCAGGTTGAGACTTTTTTATTATTAATATTAATTTTGAATTTTTTTTCGTATTTTCATTTGTGTTTTACATAATCAAAATCCTACTAATCTGAAATAATCTGAATATATATAATTACTTGCTGCTGCTGTAGGTAAGCCAGCAGGAGAAAAAGAGGATATGGATGATATGTTAATCAAATTAGCTTAGTAAATACAGGGATGTAATCATAATGGAGGATTTGAACTATGAGGACATGAATTGAAAAGAGGGAAGTGCAGTGGCTGACTGGGGTCAAGATAAAGATAGAGGTTGATGAACTGAAGATGTTTAGGATATTAAGAAATCTCAATGTGAATACAGCCAATGGTTATGCATTTAATGTTCACAGTGTTTTTCTGTCTATTTTCACAGTTTTGTCTTTTTATTGCTGATTTTTTCATAACAAATTTATTACAACAAAGCAGTTATTCAATTCAGTCAGTGAATTCTGCAGACATTTACTGGATTTATTTAAAAGTATGTCATCTGATCAAGTATAGAGAGTTAAGTTTGAGTATCTTCAATTTCGATATTGACTACCTTAATACCACTTCTCTTCATAATGTGATCCATATAAATGATGAAAAAGTTGAGATAATGTTCATACTTGTCTCACACCTGATTTAACACTGAAACATCTGCTTGTAACGCCTTCAATTCCAGTTGCTGACTACTTGCAAACCAGATATAGACTATGTATTGCTTGATATAATATTGCATTTGCACTTTTTCTTTTCCAGATGCATAAAAGTCAAATACAGATTGTTGTTTTATTTTCCAGATGTACAAAACTCAAATAGAGATTGTTGTCATATTTGTGTTGAAGTGAAAATATGATGCTGTAACAAACTCCATGTTTACCATTATTTTATTTTGGGTTAATCCAATAAGAATATATAATATTCTGATCAAAAATATCTAGATGCCTACTCATTCCAACTCTTACTATGAAAGGCACTGATATGGAGTTGGTCTTACCTGGTAATTGCTGTGGTAATTTCCTTCCATTCTTCCTGAAGAGCATTAGTGAAGTCAGTCACTGGTGCCTGGTGATTTGGCCTGGCTTGCAATCACTATTCTGATTTATCCCACAGTTGTTCAGTGGGGATGATATCATGTTTATGTGCAAGCTCCAAACCATGAAAAACAGTAGCAGAACTGTGATGCCTCATCCACCAAACTTGACAGTAGTTACAGCACATTCAGGCAGCTAGAATTCTTCTGACATGGTCTAAATCCAGACTTGTCCATCGGACTGCCAGATAGATGGGATGGCAAAGTTGATTAATTGCCCTAGAGAATGTGTTTCCACTGCTCCTGAGTCCAGTGGCAGCGAGCTTTATGCCTCTTCACTCAACTTTTCATTGTCTTTGCTGGAGTCAGGCTTGTGTGTGGCTGTGTGGTAATGGAAACCCAAGTTTTTCAGCTCTCACTTGTTGTACTGGCATTGCTTGCAGAGACATTTCAGACTCGCTTGCAAATGGAGGACAGATAATTTCTAAGCCATACACTTTAGCACTTGCCAATCTTATTCTGTGGTTATGTGGCCTACCAGGTTGCAATTGTGCTGTTGTTGGTTCTAGGCATTTCCACTTTACAATAACCTCATCTACAGTTGCTTGGCAAAGCTGCAGCATAGCAGAAATTTTACAAACTGAGTTGTTTCAATGGTGGCATCTTATGTTAGTACCATGTCAAAAGTCACTGAGCCCTACAGTACAGCCCATTTTGCTGTTAATGTTTATGAATATTCCATGACCATGTTCTTCCTTTTTATACATGTATAAAAAAAACCCCAAGTTCTTCAACTCTCTTATGGAGTTACCTCCCTTTTCTCCCCCTTCCCTATTGGGGCGAGTTGAGCCCCCTCATGGGGGGGGGTTAAGTATTTATGGCTGTAGATCCGTGTGTTCACAGGGCTAGTTTGCTTGCTTGCAGGATGAAAAACCCCAGATAAACTGGGGGGAAACCCTGCTGTCTGCACCCAAGACTGGCTAACTTGGCTATGACTGAGGAAGATCCTTAAGCTCCTCATGTCGGCGACGGGAATCGAACCCATGCAGACTCAACTCTCAATGAATTTGTGGTACTGATATTGTTTGCAGAGGCATTTCAGAGCTCAATTGAAAGTGGAGGACAGGTGATTTCTAAGCCATACACTTCAGCACTTGGTGGTCTCATTCTGTGGTTTTATGTGGTCACAATTGTACTGTTGTTTTGATGTATATAGCCATATCCACTACTACAAAGGAATGTCTGGATATTTTTGATTAGATAGTGTAGTTTGGTTGGCTAAATCCCAAATTGTCAGCCTGTGCTCATTTGCTGAGTATCCAGGTAGATACCTACTGACAGAGTTTGCTACAAGGTGAGGATTGGACATTAGGTCAGAAACTCAAGTCAGTTTTCCACATTCCTTAAAAGGTTATGTGGAGGTCTCCTCCTAGTTAACTGACTTTGACTCTTAAGTGACCCTCACAAATAGTGTCTCTAGCAAATGAAAATATATGAAAATTAATTATTAAGAAATGATGCCAGATTACAAGGGTGCTTTGAATTACTGAATATTATTTTAAAGCATTAATACATGTGATATTTCTATAAATGAGAAACTTAACTGACTTGCAATATCTTTCATCATAAGACAGTTAAATCTGTGTTTCGTCTATTCTTGATTTGGAAATTATCCTACATTATTGTAGTACATAAGAGATTTCAATAATTTATTAATATATTTTTAAAGTATAAAGGCAAGTTGAATATTTTGACTGCGGCACACTTATCAGTGAACTAATACAAGATTTTTAAGTATTTTCAAGATGTTATCTTCTGTCGGATTTATTTATTTTTATGTAAATCTCGCTCATGAAAGGTTATAACTCTCTTGCAGGTTTAGTCCAATCGATGAACTAAGTTCAGGTCATTCATGAACCCTAATCTAGAGCCAAACATGATCCATATTGAAGTTACTTCATGCCTCTAATAAGCAGAATGATGAATTCCCATTGGGCAAAGAAAATCATTTACCACCTTAAGACTCATAAATATATATGCCACAGAGGATTTCAAAGATATAGCTTGTTGGTTGAAGAGCAAAGGCATTATCTATTCAGTCCAACCAGCTTAGCATTTAATAATGTTTGCACAAATAGTTAGTCACACCAGTGAATTTGTTGTGAACATTAATTAGTTAAAGAAATAATTATTATTGGAACAGCTAAAGTTTTTACTTAAAGAAAATGTGAATTTCTTTTTTATATATATTTTGAAGACTGTTAATTTTTATTATTAATATTGCTCATCTTTTTTCAGGTAATGCAAAAACAGTGAGGAATGATAATTCCAGCAGGTTTGGAAAATTCATTCAAGTTTGCTTTGATTCTCGTTATCAGATTAAAGGTTGCATCATCCAGGATTATCTTTTGGAACAATCACGCATTACTTTCCAGTCACGTGGAGAACGTAATTACCATGTGTTCTATCAGCTGGTGGCAGGAGCACAACGTAATAAGGATTTGCGAGAACAGTTCATGGTTGGACCAGCAAATAATTACAACTATCTGAACCAGAGTGGCTGTACTAAGATTGATGGCATCAATGATGCCACAATGTTTGATTCACTGAGACTTGCAATGTCTGTTCTTAATACACCTTCTGATATGTGTGATGGCATATTTAGTGTTCTCAGTGCAATTCTGTGGTTGGGAAATTTAAACTTTGAAGATGTGGATGGTGAAAGGTGTCAGTTAACTAGTGGAGATGAGGAAATTGTTATGACAGTAGCTACTCTCTTGGGAGTGTCACCAGAGGGTCTTGCTCAGGCAACTTTACAAAGGCAAATTAATGTTAGAGGAAATGTTACAGAGATTCCTCTGAAACTCCACGAGGTTAGTTAACAGTTATAATTTTTATAATTATCATTTGTTATTAGTATTGTAAATTATTAATTGTTACTGTTGATTATGTACTGAAAATTTCAATTTGATTAAGTTAAATTTGCTAATATTGCTAATTGTAATTGTATAATTTTGGAGGAAGAAACAACTGGGAAGAGAGTTTGGTTTGATTGAATAGGCGAGAACAGAATTATATAATCAGAATATGTTATAAGGATAATTCTAATAAAGGGATATATTAAATGGCACAGTAGACAGTGCATCATTATTTATTGAAATGTGATGTCATAGGAAGTTAATAATATAGAATTAACCACACAAAAGTTTCCTGAGTATGTTTGTTCTAGTGTGCAGGTGTAAAAGATATGAAAAATTCCACTTACAAAGAAAGAAATTCTGAAGTGTACATGTTAATAGAAATAATCAATTTAAAACTAGGACTTAAAATATGTTGTAGAGTGGGCTATTCACTCCTACTAGGAATAGGGAATGGTTTCATGATAATGGTCAAAACCTTGGTACCAAATGGCCTCATCTACCAATAACAGTTGTGGCATTTGCAAAAATTTTCAAGTGAGAATAAAAGTTAGTCACTGCATTTGACTAAAAGAATAATTGTAGTAGTTTTTTTTTTTTTTTTTTTGTACCACAACAAGTATGTAATTAAGAATAGAATTTGTCAGTTATGTAGGGTAATTGAAATGAAGAAGTTGGGGGGGGGGCAGAGTTAGTGATAAGGAAGCAATAAAGCTGAGATTTTTTAATCAACCCCACATACGAGAGGGCTCAAGACCTGTAATATAAGTGCCATGTGTGGACAAGTGATTCAGAGGAAGAAAGGAATTAGTTAATGTGTTTCTTGAAGTTGGAGGTTATACTCTACGATGAGTATAATCTTTTCTTTAGAAGTAAATTCTCTTCTTTCATTATAAAGGATATATATGGAATGAAAGAGGAGGATAGCCAACAGCTGCTTGTGTGCATACATGAATAGAGGAAAGTAGTGAAATAATGGTCGCAGTTCAGGTGGAGTAGCATCTATACATATACATCATTCCAAGGGAGTCAGCAAGTGAGAGAGAGAGGTCATCATTTAAGCAAATAGTTCTTTTCTAGATACAATCAAACATTCTGAAAAGGTTTTTAGTGTGCCACTCCAGATGCAAGAACATTTATTCTAAGGTTAGGTAGATTTGGGATTTATAAAGTGGTAGAAGTTCACAGAAGAGAAATAATGTTTAAAATGAAAAGCAAATGCCAAGCTTTTTGGAGGCTGAAGAGACTGTAGACACAATCTGTTTATGCCAGGATAGGCCTGATGTAAATGTCAGTCCAGGAAGAGAAAATTGATCTTGGTTGGTGAGCAGATGCTATCCAAAGTGAGTTAGATTGGGCATAGTGTTTCTTCTGGGAAATAAAGCAGGATTATGCTTTGGTAACATTAAAATTTAGTACATTTTCTTTATCGTACTTGATAATGGATAGAAGATCGAGGTTTAAGTTTTTTTAAGATGAATAAGAATGGAACATGCTCTCATCATCAAAGCTATGAATAGGATTGGATATCATTGATATATAGGAGTGTAAGTGAGAGCACAGAGCCTTGAGGTTCTCTGGCAGTGATGGAGAAATCAGATAAAAGGAAACTATTCACTATGACATGCAGCGAATGACCAGCGAAGAAGCTGGCAAATCCATTCACAAAGCGTAGGATCATAAGATGGTAGCTAGGAAAGAAGGCAACAATGTGGACTCAATCATGTGCCTTGGAAATAGCGAGAGTGACCACATGAGCTTCTCCAAATCTTTCCATGACTTGTGACGAGCTGAGCAGAAGAGTAGTAATATTGAATAACATAATAGCTAGAATGTGTCAGAAGAGAGCATTGGAATATGTGGATACTTGGAGCGCTTTTGAGGACAGAGAGGAGTTGTATGTGAGAGACCACTTGCATTTGAATGAGGAAGGAGATAGGCATCTGGAGAGATTGCTGTTCTGAATGAGTCGGTGTAGCAATGCAGGGAAACTAGAATGCCCAAGGTGGATGGTAGTAGGGTTGGCCTCTTGTGAAAATGGATACTTGGGAGAAGGGGGAATGACATCAGGTAACGCTGAGCCCAGTGGAGTCTAGAAGGGATAATGCTGGGTATAGAAACAGTGGCATTTTTTATGCTCTATATTAATGCCAGGAGTATCCGGAATAAAGGAGAGGAATTCGTGGTGCTGATAGCATCAGCCTGGCCAAAGATTATTGGGATCACTGAGACGTGGTTGACAGAAGAGGATATAATAGCAGGAATAAAAGTAGCAGGGTACAGCATTTTTCGGCAGGATAGGAAGGGGAAGAGTAGTGGTGGAGTATTGCTTATGATAAGTCATCACTTATGTCCTCTAAGAGTGGAGGCTTTGGAAGGCAGTGACACTAATGATTTTGAAAGCATATGGTGTGAGGTAGAAATTGGCAAGATGGAATATTTAGTAGGGTGTTGCTACAAACCAAGGAACTCAGAGGGTGGGGACCAGGAGATGTTTACACAGTTGAGCTTGGCAAGTGCAAGAAGAATGATTGTTATGGGAGATTTTAACTACAGTAGTATAAATTGGGGAGAGGAAGATGTATGTAGCAATAAGGGAATGGAATTTCTAGAATTCTCGAGGGACAAATGTCTTAGGCAACATGTAATAGAGGGAACAAGAAGTTCATGGGTTTTGGATTTGGTTATAGCATCAGAAGAGTTGATAATAACTGAGATGCCATCTCTCTCCCACCAGTTGGAGAGAGTGACCATGTGGTTTTGACTTGGAAGATGAATAGACATGCAGAAGTATCAAAGAGACAGGAACTTATGTGGAATTATAAGGCAGGTGATTATAATAGTCTTAGACATCAACTTGAGAAAGTTTCATGGAGGGAGGAATTGGAAGGTCGGGATATCATTAGTGTTTGGGAAATTGTGAAGGAATATTTGTTAGCAGCAATAGTAAGCTGTATTCCACAAGTGAAGAAGAGGACACAATTTGGAGTAAAGTGGATGACAAACAATATTAAATAGGAACTGCATGTGAAGAAGAGGCTATGGAAGAGATATAAGGAGACAGGTGAAGAGCAGATGCATGAAGAATATAAGACACAGGCCAGGAGAGTGACTAGTATGGTAAGGAAGGCAAAACTGGAATATGAGAAGAGATTGGCCCTAAGATCGAAAGAAAATCCTAGGGAATTTTTTAGCTATGTGGCCAGTAGGAGGAGAAATGATTGTGGAAGAATGACATTGTGGGATAAAAATGGGAATAGAGTGACTGATGCAGAGGTCATAGCGGAATTGTTCAATGAACACTTTATTGGTGTATTTCATCCTGGAGGAGTAAATTTTAATACTAGAGGAATAGGGCAGGTTCGAGGTTTAGAGGTGCAGGAGGTGAGCATGTTCCAAATACTGAGTACTCTGGATATCGGTAAAGCTGTGGGACTGGATGGTATTTCACCACGAGTTTTGAGAGAATGTGCTAAAGAACTGAGAGCTCCTTTGACCTGGCTTTTCAATGAAAGTCTGACTATGGGAAAGGTGCCCAGGGAATGGAAGAAAGGTAAAATAGTGCCATTGCATAATGGCAGTAGCAGACTGGAAGTGTCTAATTATAGGCCAGTTTGTGTGTCATCAGTTGTTAAGATCTTGGAGAAATTGGTTAGGGACTGTATACAGCATTGGTAATGTTATCTGTGAGAGTCAACATGGATTTATGAAGGGGCACTCTTGTTTTAGTAATATGCTAGTCTTTTATAATATAGTTACAAGTGCAGTAGATGAGGGAAAGGCATATACTGCCATTGTCTTGGATTTAGCAAAGGCATTTGACAGGGTGCCACATGATAAGCTGATGTTTAAGTTGCAGCACATGGGTTTGGATGTCAGGTTGGTTAACTGGATTCAGGATTGGCTCTCCGATAGGTATCGGAGAGTTGTGTATGGTGGGGCAGTTTCTAGGAGGCAGAGAGTTACAAGTGGGTCCTACAGGGCTCAGTACTGGGACCTATATTGTTTAACCTTTATATCAATGATATTGTCAGTGGATTGCAGGGGGATATTCAGTTGTTTGCAGATGATTTGAAGCTGGGAAGGGTTATTAGTAATAGTGCAGCCCTGCAAGAGGATTTGAATAAGCTAGACAGATGGGCAAATGAATGGGGATGTCAGTTTAATACAGCAAAATGTAAGGTCTTGAGGTTTGGTACACACACCGAGGGGATGCTGCATATTCTATTGGAGGAACTATACTGGAGGAGGTAGGGGAGACAAGAGATCTGGGGTTGATGATTGATAGAAACCTGAAATTCGGGGGACATATTGCAGAGGTGGTGGAGGTAACACAGAGGATTGCTGCAATAATGAGATTGATGCTGACCTACAGAGATAAGAGTTATCATTTCGTTGTATAAGACCCTGATCAAACCACACTTAGACTATTGTTCTCAGATTTGGTCCACAGGATTTGAAGGGGATAAATTAACTGTGGAAAGGGTGCAAAGGTGGATAACAAAGATGGTTTCAGGACTGTACAATGTTAGTTATGAGAATCAGCTGAGGGAATGTGGACTGCAGAGTTTGGTGGATAGAAGGAGAGGCGATATGATAAGGAGAGGTGATATGATTGAGACATTTAAACTGCTCAGAGGTGGTTGCAGGGTTGACACTGAGGAGTTCTTTTGCTTGGTTGAACAACAGCCGGAAGGAGTAATGACAAGGGGCCATCCCTGGAAGTTACGAAAGGAAACTGTGAGCAAGAGGGTAAGAAGTGGTTTCTTTGCATGGAGAGTGGTTGAACCGTGGAATGCATTGCCTGATAGAGTGGTGAGAGCGAGAACAGTCAATGAGTTTAAGGAGTGGTATGATAGACTGTGTTTACTAGGAGGAAACTCCCACGATGAGTCTTGATAGATTTTTTTTCCTAGGAAGGACCTCCCGCGATGAGGCTTTTGACTCCTTGGAGGCCTAAATAATAATAATAATAGTGTCCAAAAGTGGATAAGGTTGCCCAGGCAGTCTCTTGTAGAATGAGAATGGCAAAGTCCATATTGATCATTGATAAATCACCAATGCACCTTTAGATACTTTAGGTGCTTAAGGGTCAAAGCTATATAACTGAGAGGAGATCTCCACATAGCTTTTAAAGGAATGTGAAGAACCGACCAGGGCTTTTGACCTAATGTCCAATCCTCACCTTCTCATGGTGCTCCCTGTTAGGTGTCTGGCTGGATACTGAACGAATGAGGATGAGCTGGCAATTTGGGATTTAGCCGACCAAATTATATTCTTATTAATTTAAACCAAATTATAAAATGATTTTACAACGTGGTAGAATTTCATGCTGGCTGGGGTGTTGCCCAGTAAAACGAGGGCCCCGTTGTTTTCACCAGAGAACCAGGGTGAACAGCAAAAAGTCAGCTACTGAGGCAAATCTTAAAACACACCCCAACTCAAGCATCACAGAGTTCAAGATTGGTACTATCAGCATAAGAAGCCTGAAAGGCAAAGAAATGGAGCTAGCCAAGGAATTGGATAAGTACCAGATCGACATAATAGGAGTGACTGAAACAAAATTTTTTTTACATGGGATTTTGTTTTGTGGAATTCTTTCTTTGTGATATATAATTTATTTTTTTGCAATATATTTTTGGTTCTGTAAGTTTTATTTTAAAAGTAATACTATAATTTTTTATGCTATCCATCATATTAGTGGAGTATTGGGAAAACTTAGATTCTCCAAGCATGACATATCCGAATAAGCAGCAGTTTTTCTTTGTCGGGTAATCAGAAACTCTCTTAAACTATTACCAACAGGTTGAGTCTTGTGTACTATCTCTCAGCCAACCTGCAGAAAACACTTTACTGCCATATCTTTGAATGGAGAAGGTACTGACTCCCTACTTGAATAATTGTGATATGTTGATCATGCCCAGCAGGAACACCACCTGCCTTTCATGCATGTAAGAAGAAAGGGGGAGGGGGCTGAAATCCTATTCTAAGAAACAAAACATGATAATGACCAATTCACTCCTTGGACAGGGATGTGATTCATTGGGTGGTGAAAGTTATCTACCATCCAGAAGTCTAGTTGGCATTTCCTCCAACTAAGGAAGTTAAAGTAGCAATTCTTGCTTGGGCAGAGTCTCGTTTGTGGAAACAGGCCATACCACATGACAGTGGAAAAATTAACTTGGCTGGGAGGGGGGTAATATATATTGTGCATCACCAACCTGTTAGTAGTGCAAATAGGGGAAGATAACTAGAAATCATGGATTGAGACTAGAATTTAGTGGAAGGTACATTAATAGATAGATGCATTTAAGGATATTATTCATAATATAGTCAGGGCAAGAATTGAATGGACAACTGTCAAATATTCAATGAAATGTAGCACTGAAAAATGCTTTGGAGAGAGAATATATGTGAACAATCAACTGATATGAGAGCAAGTACTATTAATCAGATTTTTAATTAAAGATTATAAAGCTTAATTTGAGTAATGGAGATGTGTATAGAACTGAGGGGTCATGGTAGATCCCATTTAACATGGATGCTCCATATTAAAAAAAAAAAAAAAAAAGACTTCCAAACTGCCCATTTGGAGACATTGATGAACCAGGACAGAATATTCTGGCAGTTACAGACTAGGAAAGCCAACCCCCCAAATGAAATAGGATAATAGCGAGGACAAAGAAGAAGAAAGCTAACTTGAGCTATCCTTCAATGAAAAAGCAAAAATAAATTCAAAAAATGTCTAGATATGAAAAAAGAAAAAGAAAAAAAGAATAAGTTAACTAGAACTGAAGTTACTATCATACGATCTGTGGGTGTGAATTTGAAAGATGCTGCTGCAGTAACCAAGAAATTTAATAACTACTTATTTTGTGTACTTTGTGAGTATTTATATGATTTATCTATTAATGTTGTAAGTTTTCCTTTCCTGTAATGATATAATAGAGAAACTTACTGATACTTGAAAACATGGTGCATTATGAGGCTTGGTGGAGCAGTATATTGAATTAATATTTTAACATCAACGATTGAATGGTCACGGCTTGTTTTGATGTATAAGTGCTGTGTATGAGTAGACATGGAGAAAGATCGAACCTATTGATGTATTTCTTGAGCAGCAGGGATTGTAGCTAGGGAAAATGGTGTGAGGAAGGCTGTTCCATAGAATGGGATTAATGGAATTAAACAAGATGAGAAGTTGATTTGATAAGTTAAGCTGACCTGTGTAGGGATTCTAACCACTAGCTGCTTAGAGAGAGAGAGAGAAGGGTGAACAATTGATGATAGCTAGTTCAGTAGTGCATGTTCCATTAAAACATCTAGACAAGAGGCAGAAGCAGAACATTATAAGGAAATGGAGTTTGTGTGAGAGAGAGAGAGAGAGAGGTTCATCTATTATTGATGCATTAGGGACTCGTCAAAGGAGGCCACATACCATGCGCACAAACTATCTTATTTGTTCTTCAATTCATTCACTCCGCTTGCACACACAACATCCAATGGCTATCTATTCTAATCACACACCATCCTATGAGAGAAAAATCTAGCCCTTGCCCCCTTTATCGCATTCATTCTCAGCTTCCAAGAATACCTTCTTGTCTTTTCCTCAACCTCTATAAAATGAAAAATTTCATCAACTGAAATCTTGTATGACCTTTCAGAAGTTTTTAAGTCTCAATCATATCATTCCTCTTTTTCCTCTTTGCTAGTGTCTGTAGTCTATAAATTCTCAATCTGTCTTCATAATCAGTATTCCACAATCCTGATGTAATTTTTAATGCTCTCCTTTGTACTCTCTCTCTTTCCACTGTATCAGAATCACAACAGAAACAGGAGACCAGTTGTATTTGGACTATTGTGCACAAGAGACCTGTGCACAATAGTCCAAATGAGGGCTTATCAAAGCCTTGTAAAGAGGCAAAATGTTTCAGTTTCAGGTTTATTCAGCATTGCAATTATCTTTTAAGTTGTATTTGCAATTTTTGCTACATGGACCCCTGAACTTCAACTTCCTATCTACTAACACTCCAAGATCCCTAGACTGGTCAGTTTCTTCTAGCATAATCCCACCAATATAATATGACATTGGATATCTAATCATGCCACAGTGTATGACTTTACATTTAATGACAGTGAACAGACATTCAATTTCCCATGCCCCCAATTCCAGCCTATTCAAGTCATTCTGCAAGTACTGCATTCCTAATTACTCTACCTATCTTTGCATCATCATCAGCAAATGGCTGTATGGCACCTGTCAAATCCTTCCCAATGATTAATGTACAGATTGAATAACAGTGGACCAAGGACTGATCCTTGTGGTACACCACTGATTACCTTAAATCTTGCAGACTCACAACCTCCATATGCCGCTTTTTGATATGTCAGTCAGCCATCCTCTTATCCATGCTAATATTTTGTATTCCAAATTCATGTTCTCCAATTTATGCACCAGTCTTCCATGTTATTCTGTCAAAAGCCTTAGAAAAATTTAAAAGTATCATGGTGTATCCATTCCGGGACACGGACAACTGGACCACAGCAACTGGGCGATGGCCAAATGGGCGACGGAATAAAAGATGAAATATGCAATTCTATTCTGTTGATCTATTAGCAGGTAAAAATGAGTTAAAAGAACATTGTAAACAAAAAAAATTGAAAAATATTGCTTATAATTAAGTTTATTTAAGCTTATTTTTATAAAGTATTTCTGATCTTCACTGCATAAGGTGTCTTGTTTGACAATTTATCATTTGAGCGTTTTGTGTGCAGTTATTTAGTTTAATACCCATTCGCAAGATATTTGGACTTCTATTAAACAGTAAGACTAGTTGTTTGTTTGTTATTACATCATTTCCGATATTTGTGTCAACGTTACAGTTACCATGTGCAAAGAACAAGTTTCAGTAAATAAAAGGTATGTATTCAAAATTTATGATCTTAATCGTATACTATTTAAATTAAGGGGATGTTAAATCCCACATTGTTTTTAAACCGAATAGAAACTCAAAGATCGGAATCAAAGAGTTTCATGCCGAATATAGTAACTATAAACGTATCGGCGACTAGTAGCGTAAGCTAAAGCAAGTAGTACAAACTAGGGCAACTCGCTACAAAGGTGGAGAAAGTTCTGATCACTATTCTTAGTATTTTGCATAATGTAAAACCTATCTCCTAGGAGATATATGATGTTATATATTATGGTGGGAGGTTACTACCCAGACCGGTTTCGATCTTTATTGAGATCTGATTAGTGAGTAGCTAGACCAAATTATAATACCAAGGGTATAGCGAAAAGAACTTATATACTCTGCTATATGAGTTTTCAAAAAGGTGCACCCATAAATTATTTAAAATAAAACGAATTGCCCCAGTTTGTACTTCGTACTTGAACTACGTGCTTTAGCTTACACTAGTAGTTGCCGATACGTTTATAGTTACTATATTTGGCATGAAACTCTTTGATTCCAAACTTTGAGTTTCTTATTCGGTTTTAAAACAATGTGGGATTTAACATCCTCTTAATTTAAATAATGTTTTACATTGCCAAAATGAAGCCTATTGGCTCTTTATTTTAAATAATTTATGGGTGCACCTTTTGACAACTCGTATAGCAGAGTATATAAGTTCTTTTCACTATACCCTTAGTATTATTGAATTAGTTGCAGATGGGAAAAATCCTGGTAGGGTAACGAATGGCAATGCTGTAGCCAATGAAGTTTTAACTGAGGCTCGGCTATTGCCAAAAAATATGAGTACGCTCTCTTAAGGTTTTTGCCCTAAGGGAGCAATTTGATCTGGGGAAAGTGTTCTCCGGCACGGCCCGGTGAGGGACTTTGTCGGTGAATGCTTTTCTTCGGAATTTGAGCGGTTCTGCTCGGCAGTGGTAGGTGGAAGGCCATCACTGAGTGGAGCCACCGCTGAGATGGATGGTCTTTCGCCCATAATTGAGTGGCCTAGGAATTGTCCGAATTTTTAGAGACGACTTTACCTTTAAATGGGGGTAATGAATGGCAGTGCTGTAACCAATGAAGTTCTAACTGAGGCTCGGCTGTTGCTGTTACCCTCTTGCCAAGATCAGAGCTTTCATTGCTCAATAACGCCTTATCCATACACTGTCCTCTACAGATAACGGGGAAGATGAAAAGCATTCTTGCTTTGCCCCTTTAAGCCAGTCCTTATAAGGGCCTTAGTATTATAATTTAGTCTAGCTACTCACCGATGAGATCTCAATAAAGATCGAAACCGGTCTGGGTAGTGACCTCCCACCATAATGTATAACATCATACATCTCCTAGGAGATGAGTTTTACTTTATGAAAAATACTAACAATTACGATCAGAACTTTCTCCACCTTTGCAACGAGTTGCCCTAGTTTGTACTACGTACTTGAACTACGTGGTTTAGCTTACGGTAGTAGTCGCTGATACGTTTATAGTTGCTATATTTGGCATGAAACGCTTTGATTCCAATCTTTGAGTTTCTTATTCGGTTTTCAAAGAATGTGGGATTTAACATCCCCTTAATTTAAATAATGTTTTACATCGCCGAAATGAAGCCTATTGGCTTTTTATTTTAAATAATCATATATTAAATTATATACGTGACATCTAAATTAATTTAAATAAATTTCAAACTCTTGATTATCTCTCAAATGAAACAAATTGCTAAGTACAATTATATAGAAGTATAGAAATATTTCACTATTGATATAAATTTTTTCAGTGCTATTTTTCAAATAGTACTGAAAAAATTCTTAATTATATCAATAGTGAAAACTTTTTTTTTTAAATTTTATTTTTATATTTGGTCATCTCATCGGAGGATGTAATTATAAATGAGGTGTCAAATCATCCACCAATTGGTGAAAGTGACCATGAGGTGATTACCTGGATGGTTGCCAGCAGTGCAAGGACTCCTGTGAAAAAAGGGTATATGTGGAACTACAAGGGGGGTGATTATGAAGAGCTCAGGAGACAGCTTGCAGATGTAGCATGGAATGAGGAGTTAGCTGGAAAAGAGATCAATGCAGCTTGGGGGATTTTCAAAAACTATTTAGTAGATGCAATGTCTAAATGTATACCACGGGTGAGAAGGTTAAATAAGGTAGGTGTGAGATGGATGAATAAAGAGATTAAGCATGCAATACAGAAAAAAAAGGCATTGTGGAGACAGCATAAGAGAAGTGGAAGTAACCAATTTCATGAGGTCTACAAAGACCAGGCAAGGAGGGTGACTTGGTTGGTGAGAGTAGCTAAAGAGAGGTATGAACAGCAGTTAGCTAATGAAGCCAAAAAGAATCCTAGGGAGTTCTTTCGATATGTAGCCAGCAAAAGAAAGAATGATTATGGAAGGATGACATTGATTAGAGGAAATGGTATAAAGACAGCTGTTGCAGAATGTGTTGTGGAGATACTTAATGAGCAATTCATAAAGATCTTTCAATCTTGTGAATGTGACTTCATGGAGAGATTAAGAGCAGTTGATGATGGGGAGGAGAGACTGACTGTAAGTGAGCAAGAGGTGTTTGGGGAGTTGAGTAAACTAGATGTAAATAAGGCTGTGGGACTTGATAATATATCACCACGTATTCTGAAGGAGTGTGCCAGAGAGTTGACACCTGCCTTGACATATTTTTTTAATACGAGTCTTGCACTTGGTCAAGTTCCTAAAGAGTGGAAGGAGGGCAAGATTGTGCCACTTCATAAAGGAGGTGATCGAACTCAAGCATCAAACTATAGGCCTATCTGGTGTCAGGTGTTGTGGTTAAGTTGTTGGAGAAGCTTGTGAGAACTAGGATTCAGAGTTGGGTTGACAACAATGGTATAATCTTTGATGGACAGCATGGATTTGCTAAAGGGAGGTCATGTTTTAGTAATCTACTTATTACAATAAAGTGACTGCTTCCTTGGACAGAGGAGAAGGATACACAGTAATATACTTGGATTTCGCAAAGGCTTTTGATAGAGTACCTCATGATAAGTTGACAGTCAAACTAGAGCAGATGGGGTTGGATATTAGATTAGTGCATTGGATTGGAGACTGGCTATCTGATAGGTATCAACAAGTTGTGTGTGGGGGTGCAATATCCAGGAAAAGGAAAGTCACTAGTGGAGTGCCTCAGGGGTCTGTTTTAGGGCCATTACTATTTAACTTATATATTAATGATATTGGTGAAGATTTGGATGGAGATATTCAGTTGTTTGCAGATGATGCAAAGTTGGGACGAACCATAAAGAGTAGTGAAGATGTTGTGGCCTTGCAAGAAGACTTGAATAAATTGAGTGATTGGGCAAGCAAATGGGGATGTGAGTTCAATGTTGCAAAATGTAAAGTTTTAAAATTTGGAAAACAAAGATGGGATGCAGAATTTATGCTTGGTGAGAATATATTGTTGGAAGTAGAGGAAATAAGAGATCTGGGGGTGATAGTGGATAAGGATCTAAAATTTAGGGGACACATCGCCAAAATTGTGAAGACAACACAAAGACTTCTGGGAATGATGCGGAGGACACTGACATGTAGAAGTAGGGAGATACTTGTTCCAATGTATAAGGCTTTGATTAGGCCACACTTGGACTATTGTGCCCAGATTTGGTCACCGGGTTTTCAGAAGGATGAAGAGATGTTGGAAAGGGTCCAAAGGTGACTGACTAAGGTAGTTTCTGACCTCTGGAATGTTGAGTATGAGGAAAGATTGAAAAGATGTAATTTGCAGAGTCTCGTGGAGAGAAGGAAGAGGGGAGATATGATAGAGACCTACAAGTTGGTAAGGGGTTGTTATAGGATCAATGGTGGAGAAGTTCTACAGAGAATAGTGGGAGATCAGCGGAGAACCAGAGGTCATCCCTGGAAACTGTATAAGGAGGGTGTGAGTAAGGGAGTGAGAGGCAGGTTTTTTTCGTGCAGAGTTGTGAGTGATTGGAATGCCTTGCCTGAGAGCGTGGTGTCTGCAAGTAGTTTGAATGTGTTTAAGACACGGTATGATGAGATGTGTGTGTAAGATAAAAGGACCTCCTAGATGAGTCTTTGACTCCATGAGGTCTTGTTTAATAATAATAATAATAATAATATTTATATTTCTTGTTTCTATTCTTCAGAAATGGATAATTCAAGATATTAAGTCAAAGAGACAAGGAAAAATATGCTTGGAATGGATATCTTTATGTTAAGGACAAGATTGATAAGAAAGGTTCAATTTAATTTTGGCTATGTGAAAATAAAAACAAAGGATGCAAAGGTAGAATCTGGACAAGTGTCAGTGATGGATCACTAATTTCTGAAAAACAATAACACACTTGTAGCAGTTCTGGAAATGCGGCCAGAATATAATAACGCAAGAAGTTAGTGCAACAGCCGAAAAATTAGCGGATACGACAATGAGCAACCCATCACAAATCACAACTCAGTTCTACAAAATGTTTCTTCTGCGGTAGAAGGAATGCTTCCAAATCATAGCAGTCTGTGCAGAAATATTCAAAGAAGAAGATTAAAAAATTTAAAAGCCCCAATTAATCCTGATTCTAGGGAAACAATAATTATTCCTGAAGAATACTTAAATTATGAATTCAGTCTATCACAATTTGAATATTTTTTATTGGCTGATTCTGGATCAGAACAGGTCTACCCCATGAGAATATTAATTTTTGGTCGTGAAAGCCATGCAGTGTGGAGCCAAAGCATGAATGAATTATTTATGGATGGCACATTTTTACTTTCTCCCCCTCTTTTTGCTCAAATTTTTGTTGTTTTGGCTAGAAAGGATGGATGTCCTGTTTTTGCTGTTTTATATTGTTTATTACCTAATAAGACTTTTGAAACATACACAAAATTATTTTATATGATACAAGAAATGTGGCCATTACTAGATCCCGAAAATATAAATGTTGATTTTCAAATTTCCATTCATCAAGCGTTATGTATATTATTTACACAAGCTAACATAAATGGTTGCTTTTTTCATCTCGTACAAAATCTTCGTAAGCATTAAGCTTCATGCAGTTTTTTAACCAGATATAATTCTGATGCGCAGTTCGCATTAAATTCAGAAAAGATCACTTCGCTTGCTTTCGTTCCAGAACAAGATATTATTTACGCTATTTCTGAACTTGAGAATCATTTATCCAATGAATTTGAACCAATTTTAGAATGGTTTACGAACACATAGATAGGTCGTCGTCTAAGGAATAACAGAACCAGGGCTCCACCGATTTTTCCCTCAAACGTTTGGTCTGTGTACCAAAGAACAATAAATGGAAGCGATAGGACAAATAATTTTGCGGAAGCCTGTCATCGAAAACTGTAATTGAGCTTTGACAGCAGCGCAAGTCATCCAAATTTATGGATTTTTATAAATGGACTACAAAAAATTCAAAAAACATATGATGTTGATTATGAAAGAGCAGTAGCAGGTTTTCAACATGAGCACAAACGTAGACGGTACGATGAAGCTGACCAAAGAATTTTGAAAAAAGTTATTAATTACGATAGGGAAAATATAATAGAATATTTACGTGGTATTGTATATAACTATAATATGAATTAATACATTCAAAAAAATTGTCTTGAATTTCATATACTTTTTTGTTTTATTGTATATATGTAACATTTGTAAATATGTTTGTTAATTACAAAATAATATTAATAAATGAATTAAAAGAAAACTATATTTTTTCTTTATTTTAATACTGTGCAATTATACGTTTTCATTTTTAAATCATTTTCGGACCATTCTTTTTTTTAACCATCTCTTTCTTAAACGATCCTACAAATTTTGATATATGATATAAACGAAAATGTATAATATAAATATTTATTAACTAGCTGACTCATTGTTTTGTATGGGAAATTTCAATATAACTTCTATACAATTCGTAATTCTACACAATAAAAATAAACTTAATTATAAGTGAGATTTTTCAAATTTTATGTTTATACCTTCTTTTAACTCGTTTCTCCAAAAATTATTATTTAAATTTACCTGGTAATAAATCAACAGAATAGAATTGCATGTTTGATCTTTTATTCTGTCGCCTATTTGGCCATCGCCCAGTTGTCCATCGCCCAGTCGCTGTCGCCCAGTTGTGGTGTACCCTCCATTCCCCTTATCTAGTTCAATGTTAACATTATTATAAAATGTGAGCAAGTTGCTCAAACATGACCTTCCCTTAGGAAATCCATGCTGTTCATTGCAAAGTAGAGATTTTCTGTCAAGCCACTTCTGAATACAAGTCCTAACCACCTTTTCTAAAATTTTGACAATACTCCTGACGTACTGATTGGTCAATAGGTCTTTGCACCACCCTTGTGCAATGGGATTACCATACATTCTTTCCACTCTTGCAGATTCTTACCTGTTCTGAGACTCAAATTAATTAGCCTGGTTAAAGGAATAGCCAGTTCAGCTGAACACTCTCAGCATCTGTGCTGATATCCTATCAGCACCTATTACTGAATTTCTATTCAGTTTGTGCAATAGCTCTCATATGCCTAAGTTTCTTCATCCAGTGAAGAGGAAGCAGTGAGCTCAATGTCGCATACACTAGGTTGATAGCTTTTAGCAGAATAGGCACCCATTAGTTGAACAACCTTTTCTGCATCTGTCACAAGACAATGCACTCCTGTGTAATGCAACTGATAAACACCATACTTCTTGTGATATCTGTATATTACACATGGAGTATTGCTGTCAGGATCGATGATTTACAGTTACACCATTGCCATTTCCTTTATCTTTGCATTTTATAAAATGCTGCCTTTTTCAAAAGTCAAAATTAAAAAAAAAATTGGAATTTTTCCAATAAACTTCTGTTTAATATATTAATAAAAAAAAATCAGCTAATGCCTTTTATTCCCATATAGGAAGAAAGCGAGGGCATTTTAGCCCTATCTAACTTTTGGAGACTGAGTGGAAGTTCAGTCTTCACTGGTAGCCAATCAGAGATAGCTGGCTCAAGGCTATCACTGATTTAAACAGCATGCAGTGAAGAGATGGCTAACAAGTGCCACCATCTCGTGTTATTGTGTTAGGGTCCTTAACCCTAACACAATATTTTTAATGTCTGAAAATAGTGTGGGTTCGACGGTCGATTTTCTTGAGTTTTTGGGATGAAAAACCCAAGTTTCCAGGAGAAAAAAACCCACTTGCCTGTGCCAGAGATTGGCTAACTTGGGAACCAGCCAAAAAAAAAGGCTTAGAAAATGTTCCTCTAGTACAGCGCTTCCCAAACTGTGGGCCGCAGCCCCCTTGGGGGCCGTGAAATAATGAAATCAAATTTAAAATGTTTTAAGACTAAGTAGATTTTTTTTATTTTAAAAGAAACGTGTTTAACTTTTATTATTTATTAATTTTTTTTGTTTTTTTTATATTTTAATGGAAAAATTCACACATTGGTGTTGGTTCACAAACTTTGCTTTCTGCGTATTTTGGCGCTTAATGAATATTAGTAAATATTGCTTATTCATACGTTTCATTTCAAAGCAGTGGTTAATTGTTACTTCGAATGCTCTCCAGGGAAGCTCCAAATCTTCCTATTCCTTTCATCACGCGTTCGTAATCAGGGACTGTTGATATTGACTTTATATACATATCAAAACTCGTTTTATATTATCACTGTCATCCGAGCTAGTTTTCTGTTACCAATAAAAGTTTCGCATATACTTCACATATGAAAAAAAGCTTAAACAAGTTAATGTGGGGAGATAGTAACTCTCTTGCAGTGGTTGTTTACCACTGCAAGAGAGTCCCTAACAGCCACTATACTGCAGAGGCAATAAAAACAAGTACTTTTATTATGCCAGTGAATAAGGTATGAAGAGTTTGTGTAATATATTTCTTAACAAATAGTGCAATTAGAGCCAACTGGGATAAAAACACACTAATTAATGAATCACATGTCCCCTCATACAGAAACTATGCTGTATAGACTGAAACAAAACCACATGCTGCATGGGCAAACACAGTATCTAACTAAAAACTATTGTTATTAATTAGATGTATGTGAGTTCGATTTCCCAAGTCAGCAATAAAATTCAACCGAACGTGTTAAAATTCGTAAAAGTGTTAAAACTAAGTAATATATATATATATATAATGAATGTTATGGCAGTTTCACATATGGAATTCGGTTGAAGAGAGTTAGCATTTCAACTCAATTGTCAGCTATGCTTTTATCTTTCGGTTGCGCGATCTTTTGTTAATACCGCACCAATCATATGCACCTTTTAATAACCCTGCCTTTGCTGTCTGTTTCGCATTAGGCTTAATTACTGTAAAGAGAGAAAAGTCACAAAAGAGAAAAATTTCCTGGTCCTGGGATTCCCTCATTCAGGTAATATTCACTAATTTCATGTTATCAATCTATGGTGTGCCAGTATCAGTAAGTGGTGATATTATTTGATATATTCTACGTTAAAAAATTTAACCCAGAGATGAATAAGTGGCTGATAAAAAAATAAAAAAAAATTCCCACGAACAATCAGAAGAAACAGACTCAAAAAAAGGACAGTATTTCATATTTTACCGAACAGCCCGCATAGTCTTCAGAACCAAACGGTAAGAGACAAAAAATGTAATATATGCATTTGATTTTTGCAATATTCGCTGTGTATGTTTTGTATTGAATATAAATACAATAAATATTATAATAATATATCTCTATTATGATTTTTTTTGAGGGGGGGCCGTGAAATATTTTAATTTTTGCAAAGGGGGCCCTGACATCCAGAAGTTTGGGAAGCACTGCTCTAGTAGGCAACTAGATTTGAACCGCAGTCTTCCTTTGTGGGATCAAGTGATGTGCAGTGTGAATACCACTTCCAATGAGCTATAATAATATATTAATATTTTTTAAAAAGAAAATTTCATTATACTTTTTTATAGAAGTTAAATTTTGTTTTCCTACTGCTTGGCTAAATACAAATATTCATATCTTTCAGGCAAGAGAAAATAGGCATGCCATGGCAAAAGCACTCTACTCTCGTACCTTTGCATGGATTGTGAATTACATCAATACTTGTACTAATCCTGGTCAAGATAGTGAACGCTTTTTAGGAGTTCTGGATATATTTGGCTTTGAAAATTTTGATGTAAGTAATTTAGTATTATTATTATTTCTATTATTATTGCACTAGAACCTTTTTGGAGTCTGAAGACTCATTGTGGGAGATTCACACTATCCACATTATTGTACTTCTCCTTGAATCCATTAACAGAGAAAGCAATCACGACAAACTCTAACAATTATTGACTACTCTTCAAGAAGAAAAATCTAGTCCTCGTACTCTTGTTTATCATAATTGTTTTCAACTTCTCATCAAGCAGTCATCCTTGGATATTGAGATACTAATTTTCCAGGGCTGACCCTTGTTTTCCCTCTTGTCAAGTGCTCAAAAATTTCCTCTAAATTAAACCTATAAAACCCTTTCAGTAATCCATATTAAATGTTGAATGTTATTCATAACTTATTTTAATGGTATTAACAACACCAAACAAACTATTTTTAAAAAAAAAGATATTTATTAACTGGCTTATATTTCAAATATAAGCTGGTTAATAAAATATAAATATAAGTAAAATATAAAATAAATATAATAAATAAAAATAAGAGCCTCCGTAGATCAGTCAGTATAGAAGAAATCCTTTGGTCAGAAAGACCTGGGTTTGATTTCCATCAGTGACTTGAGAAACCTTTATCTAGTCTCTTTCGACTAAAGGTGAGTTAGCTGGTCTCATACGAGGTAGGGAGTTTTTTCACCCAGAAACTCTGGTTTTTCATCCCCCAGAACAGGCAAACTGGCCCTTGAACACATGCATCTACAGATATAGGACACATGGGGAGGCATAGGGCTGATCACCTTATCCTCGACACTGCAAGGTGTCGAGGAGGGAAGGAATAATAATAAGAAATAAAAATAAATAAATATAGAAATATAAGCCAGTACTAATAATAGTAGTACTAAGTACTTCCAAGTGTCAACCTCTGTTCCCACATCAGTTCCTGTCATCACAACAGTATCTCATTTTAAATTATTTTAATTCTTTCTTAATATAGTTTTGACATGATCTTCAGTCTGATAGAAATTTTAAACTGTAGTAGAAGTTTCAAATTTCAAGATTAGACACTTGAATTTCTCAGAATGTAATTCACCTTTTTTTCTGTTATTTAGTCTGTAGCTTTACTCATTCAACACAGTTTTTGTATGCATCTGATCTATTTTACCATACCTCTTTAGTTTGCATAATGTAAAATTTCAAGTCATATGGGTAGTATATTGTTATTATTCATAGTCAACAGAGAAGCTTTTGTTATGATAAGTTATGAAAATTCTGATAAATTTTGTAAAGCCTAAACTGGTTAAAGAATAATTTTGCAGTATATTCATGATTGAGATATATAGAATCCTAAACTTTTTTAAAAAAATTACTGAGATATCTTTATCACATCATGAGATTAATGCTGTATAGGACTTCCAGATATTCCAGTTTAATCATATAATCCTAATTATTATCTATATGTTTTGCATCCTGTAGATTTTTAAATTGTCCTTATTTTAATTATCTTTTAAATTACATTACCAAAAATTATTGAACACCAGGCCATGATTATATTATCCACACTCTGAGTGGTCAAGTGCACCAACCTCTGCCTGAAGATGCAATGGAAAATGCCATACTTGAAATTGCAATACAAGGTTTAATGTAGTGTTGTGTAATGTTATCATGCTGATTAGTATAAAGGGAGCTGTAAGAATTATTTGCAATAGCAGTAACAAAAGGATTTGTTCTTTACCTGAAAATGCACTATTTTTGAAACTGCACGAATGATGAGAATGTTATCATTTATGTAATTTCAATAGATACTAAATCACAGCAGTGCTGATGATACTGCTGTGATTTTTATTGGAAGCACCTATAACATTGATCATTGGCATGTGACTGTCCACATCAATAGCTCACTGAGACTGGAATAAGACAGCAAAGCTTTAAGAAAAATTTGTGTTATAGTCAAGTCAGTTAAGGGGATGGAAATCAGTCCAAACATACTGAAGAGTTTATTTGTCACTTCAGACTTTTGACGGCTTTTTTTTTTTTCTATCTCAAGTGTTCACATGTACTTCTAATTGCATTTCTCTTGAATATTTTCTATTACTGTTCTCTCACTTCTTGTTTCATTAATAATTTTTCAAAGTAATTACTTCAGACCTCCATAATATCTTCAGTTTTTATGTTGTCTTTATCATTTGATTCCTTTTTACAGTACTCTTTCCCTTGTTTCTAAGTTTTTTTTTTCTTTCCAATAGCCTCCAGATGCAAAGTAATCAAGATCTAAATGGATTGATGCAGTCAGAAAGGGATGGTAGGAAGTGAGTTGAATAAATATTGGAATAATAGAGAAATTTGCCAAAACCATAAAATGGCAGTATTAGATAGTGTTTAAACTAATTTTATCATATGGATCTGAGAGTTGGGTTAGAAATAAAAGTTGATCCAAAATTAGGGTCCACAGACATGAGAGTTCTGAGAAAAATTAAGAGAGTGAACATATGGCATTAATACCAAAATCATATTAAAAAAAGAAGATATCAGCAAAGAACTACGCTTTGTTAGTATTCAAGAATGTTTGAATAGAACTAATCTGAAGAGTTACTTAAACAGAATGGGAGAGGAAAAGTTAGCAGAACAGGTGTTGATATTAATATGGCAGGACAGAGGAAGCCAAGATCTAGGTGAATTGATGCAGTTAAGTGTGTGTGTGTGTGTGTGTGTGTGTGTGTGTGTGTGTGTGTGTGTGTGTGTGTGTGTGTGTGTTAGAATATCAAAATATAGGATTTGACAGTGCTTGGGTCCTAAAAAATAACAGACTATGAAGAAAATTGTTGATAGGAAGATAATAATAATGGAACTATCTTAATATCCTCTACTTCCTTTTAGGGTACATATTAGGAATTTGATGATGAGAATGTGTTAGATCAATTTAGGATTCGTCAGGGATAATCCATGTAAATACTCTAGCATATAAGTATATCCATCTCTCTATAGCTCTTCTCTCAACTCACTACTTGAGTACAAAGTCAAACTCGTTCTCTTTCCTCCATGTATCTGGTACCACTCTCTCTTCTTATTTATTATTAACTTTGTAAGTCAGGCATTTAAAGGCATCTGGTACCAAGCTACTGATGTGACTATGCTGATGAATCTTTGGCTGTTGCTAATTGTTGCAATGTTTTTACATATGTGATTTGAGAGAATTTTTTTTTTTATATTATTTCACCTCCAGGGAGTCCAAGGACTCATCGAGGGAGGGCACCTGCTCTACAACTCCGTCTCCACCATTCAATCATCAACTGACCGCAACTACACCAATGCCATCTACTGCTGACTACCACTAGTATTTCCACAGACAATCACAAACATCCATGCCCATGGCAGGATTCGAACCCGCAGCCTTTTAGCTGGAGAGCGGATATGATTTCCACTCGGCCAACTAGGCCAGCATTTATAGTGACAATATCATGTATTAAAAATGAATTAAATGATATGTTTGGTAATAGACATTGCAAGACTGAATGGGGGAGCTAAGCATATATGTGCATCTAGCAGAATGAAATAACTCCAAAAGTTGCATAGAATTATAAAAATATTGTGTGTTAGAACCAGAGGTTCAGGGTGGGGGGGGGGGGAATTGTAGCTTGTATTGCAAAAGAGAATGAGTCTTTGTAATTATGTGTTTTTCATATGAACTTCATAGAATAACAATTCAGTGCATAGTTGGCCTGTTCCATTTGTTTTTTTTATTGCAGGTAACTTTACAGATTGACAAACTAATTAGCATCTTCAATTGTTTCGAGGGAAAACATACACTAGGTATGATAATTAACTTCATTTAATTATTAGATTATCAGACCAATGTTTTTCCTTGGTCACAAAGGCATCTTCATAGACACAAAGATATATACTTTGTCTGTTCATGAAGGCTCATTAGTAAAAAGGCAAACAAAGATTAAGTGTAAAAAAGAGAGGATCATCAAGTCCCTACTGGCACCCCTATGGGTGTGGCAATGGGATCGTGATTGTTCTGCTGAAGGTGAGTGACATGATGTGAACATTCTTAGATCTTGGGTAAGGTGAGGCAGCCTTATTTATTTAAGTTTAGAGAATGTTGTCATGCTGTGGTAGATTCCACAAATAATCTCTGATTTGTATCGTTTCTGTATAACAGGGAGGTTCTTCCCCATTGGATCCAGTGACTTGCATTGAAGGTATGGTCCACTCTAGAATAGTTGTAGTATAGATAATGGACATGAATGAATTTCTATGTTCATTCAGTTGGATGATCTGACTGATGAATGGATACAAATGGCTAATTTTCAGTGTGAGTTAAGAGTCTCTATGTTACATCTTTTCATGAATGCATGAAATTTATTCTGATGTGCCATGCATTTAAGGGATGGTAATAGATTTTTTGTGAAGAGATTCATTTTGTAAAGGAAGAAGCCATTATCTAAAAAAGTGTTTTGTATGTGATTGATTTCAGCAGCCAGTAGGTACCTATCATGACAGGTACATTGATGACAGATGTACCTATCATTGTGGGCACACACACAGTGTGGACAGAAAAGTATAAGGATCTGCTGAATATCTGATGACCAGAGTGTCAAAGAATGGCACATGGTTATTTTCTTTTTCAATGGTGCAATTGATCTAAGGTGTGCTGAAAACATTTTTAATATAACCAAGCCATGTAGCGAAATGGAGAATACACTGTCAGCATAGCATATATCCATGTTGTGCATTTGAGTAAGCAGAGTTTAGGCTGTTTTTTCAATGTTTTTTATTTCATGAAAAGATTGTCATTTGATGTGTGTGTGTGTAGGGGGGGGAATCGATATCTGTGTTGTCTTCAATTTGTATGTAGGTTTTTCCCTTCTAAGTTAAATAACTACTGTACTGAAACTGATATATCAGAGGGTAAGAGACTATTAATAAGTTTAGCTTTCTTTTAGGGGGGTACATTTGTGAATAGGGAGGCTATATTAAAATTGAAGCATAATGTCAGTATCTTTAAAAAAATGTCTGATAAGCAGGACTTGAAGTGCCCAGAATTTTTAACATGGAAATCAGTGCTTTGAGTAATAATCGAGTGCTCTTAGGCTATGTGCTTAGCCAGTTTATAAGTCATTATGATCAACAATTTCATTATAAGCATCAACAGATGGTCTGGATACTATCACAGTATATTATTAAGTTTACATTATTACTGATCTCCTGCCAACAATTTTCCTAGTTTATCCTTGTCATTACTTCAGTATCTGATTTTATATTTCTGTATTCAGACATTACATCTCTCAGTATGTTGGATATTACATTTCTGTCTTCTAGAGCACTTCTGAATGCATCAATCCACCTTGATTTTGGTCTTCCTCTGAGTTTTTTCCCTTCCATCTTAGAATTAAACACTTGTTTTGTTAACTTTTCCTCTACAATTCTGTTATAAGTGACCATGCAACCTCAGATTATCTCTGCTCACATGTTCTTAAATGCTAATTTCAAGTTCCTTCCTAATATCTTCATTTTTAGAACAATCATACTTTTAGTATGATTCTTCCATTGATGCTATCTATTCCCCCCCCCCCCCCAATTTTTCTGAGAACTTTCATATCTGTGGTCTCAAATCTATAAGTTAAAATTGGTTTGAACACTGCTTGTATACTGCTAGTATAGTGTATTGGCTAAAAGCTTTCTTATTCCATATAAATTTATAAATTTGCATTAACAATTTAATGCAACCAGTTTAATAACTAACAATAAAAATATAGAACCAGATATCACCAAACTAACCTTTTCCCAATAGAAAGAAATTTATTTGACTCATTAAATATAACATGTATGTATGCCAATATAATATAATATAATGTCAATATAACATGCCATTAGATATCTTATTGCCTTAAAATGCATACTTTTACATTTACTAATGTTGAACTAATAGCTATTTTCACATGCCCACAATTCCACCTTACCTTATTCATATCATTCTGTAAGTCCTGCATGTCATTTGCATTCCTGATTACCCTGCCATCTTTGCATCATCAGCAAACAGCTATGTCTCCTGTCACATCCTTCCCATTGTCATTAATGTAAAGATTAAATAATACTGGACTAAGAACTAATCCTTGGAATACATAAGGCAATAGTAAGGCAACCGATGTGAAGTCGTTAGCCTCTATATAAGCGTTGCCTTGTCATGAAATTACTTCATGTGCAAACTTTGTTTGCTTACACTTGCATAAAGGATGAAACCAAGTAGGTAGTGAACTTTGTCCACTTTTAGCATCCTTGCGGACTCACATTCTCCATATACCACTTTTTGATATGTCAGTCAGCCATCCTTTTTTCTCAGCTGATAGTTTATAGCAAAGTCCAAAGGTATCATATTGTATCCTTGTCTGACTCAACTGTAACATCATTATAAAATGTGAGCATGTTACTCAAACCTACCCTGTGACCTTCCCTGGAATCTTCCCTGTGCTGATTCAAATTATGCAGAAAGGTCACAACTTCATCTGAACACACTTTTAGCATCTATGCTGATATCCCTTTACTGTCCAACCACACATGGGAGAACACTGGCTGGCACAGTGCCAAGAAGAGTCAATTCTTGTTGAAGGGGAGAAAGGAATAAGGTGATGTACGAATTCGTCATTAACATGTGAAATCAAGTAGTTTATACATAAAATTTTCCAACTGTTGTACAAGTGAAATAGTTACCGCTTTAAAAACTAGAATTTTCATTATTATTATTTGACACCTCCAGGGATTCCTAAGACTCATTGAGGGAGGACACTTACTCTACATCTCTCCGTCTCCACCACTCAACCTCATCCACAAACCGCCTCATCTACACCAACGCCATCTACTGTCCACCATCAGCACTATTTTGTCTGTGATTGTTTCACAGACAATCACAAACATCCATGCCCACGGTGGGAATCAAACCCACAGCCTTTTGGCTGGAGAGAGGATACGCTAACCACTCGGCCAACCAGGCCGGCAATAATGGCATTCTTATGTTGCCTTTCATAAAAAAAAAATTTCATAAAAGCTAAGTTAATTTTCTGACATATAATAATAAACACTCATCATTGATTACTCTATTATCAGAATGGATTCACCTTCTTCTGCCATGCACAGAAGTGTCGAGGGATCTCGCATCTGTGGTTGAGGCAGTAGCACCTATTTCCGAATTCTTATTCAGCTTATGTAATGGTGATAGTATGTTTGTTTCCTTCATCCTGTGTACAGGCAGTATTGAGCTCTCTGTTGCATGCACAACATTGGTAGCTTTTAGCAAAATGGGCACGCATTACTTGAACAGTTTCTTCTGTATTTCCCACCCACATACTATCTGCATTCAGGAGAGTTATTCTTTCATGTTCATTTTTTTTTTTTTAACTTGTGACATAATAGTGGCATTCTTATGTTGCCTTTTAGATTGCAGAGCCAATCTAAAAGGCAACAGGCCTGCACCTTGTAATTTTCATAATTGACTTCATCCTTATGCATATGGTATTCCTTATGCATAAGGTTTTTTCTTTTTTTTCTTGAGAATCTCTTGGTTAATAAGATTGCACATCCATTTCGCTCTCATCCTGTTTGTTGTTTGAACTCTAGGGACACATTTCCAATATTGCATCATTGATGTATTTTTTTTTTTTTTAATACTTCTCATGCACTGCTGATATCCTTCTAGTCTAGAATAAACTCTGGGATTGAACATAGTATTCTCTTCAGTTATTCATTATTGGCTGCTTTGTTGTTCAACATGTAACCATTTTTGAATGGAATATACATACACTTAGCTGACATTTGATAATAAACACTCATCATTGATTACTCTATTGTTGGAATGGATTTGCCTTCTTCTGCCATGCATAGAAGTGTTTTTTTTTTTTTTTAACTGAAACTCCTCTGACACTATAAACAAGTCTGATATTCTTCGACCTTGAGTTCATCCTGTCACATGCTGCTTAAGAAAATTGTCTCCCAACAGCTTAATAAATTTGGCTTCGTTTTTCTCATGAGAATTCACTGCTATCCAATCATTGTATCCAACCATGATAACTAATCATTTACTACCATTAGGTTTATTTGGTGATACATTTCTTCAATACCAGTTGATCCATTAGCGCCCCATCAAATATCCATAGCTGTAGAATACCAGTTGAAGGATGGCAGTATCCGGAAAATTGCCAGTATTATAGGCCATTCACAGAATGCTGTAGTTAAGGTGTTTCTAGAGTGGAAGGATACTGGATGGCCAGGTAACAGCCATCTACACCTCTTCAGTATTTGTGGTTGTCTCAACTTGTGCAAGCCCATAGAAGAGAGACTGTTCATTGGCTGACGACCTTCCTCCTTATGGCATCTGAAGTAGGTGTCCATTAAAGTATACTTACATCTAATAATTTACTGTGTCTACAGTTAGCACCTTAGAGGTATCATTCAGATTGAACACTGAAAAAGAAAGTTGACTTTTCCGTTCAAATTTGTGTCCAGGTGTTCTTTGTATGTTAGATGGAGGATTAAGCAAAAACATGGGGAAGAAAATTCCTCCCCCACTCTCAGTGTTTTTGCCTAATCCTCATTGTTCAATAGAAATAGGCAGGAAGCAGTAATGTTATGCTATGGAAGATATTTTCCTTGGAATCTCTTTGAGTCCTGATACTTGTAGATTATATTATGAATGCTACAAGCATTCACAATGCATTGTACCTATGCATTGTAGTTGATCAGGTATGCTCCTTCATGGTAACTTTCATCCCAGATGGTACAGGTGAGTTCTTGCAGACTAATGTTTCCTGCTATGTTACCAATATCATTTGAGAGTGGTTTGACAAGCATGACAGTGAACTTCCAGGTGTTACCATGGCTATTAAATTTTCCAGGTGTCAGTCTCATAGGACATCTCCATTTATGTGTCTCAAGAGTTCTAACATTTGAATTCTCCACCTTGAGTCTTCACAGATCGGTGAGAAATAATTCCGACAATGTGGCAGCATACCCCTGCAACATTCAAAGGTCCTATAGAGTCCATGCCATGTTGCATAACAGCAGTTCTGGTAGTGGGAGGGGCAAAAACTATTGGGAGTGTGGTCGTAATATTTTGACTGAAGTGTATATGGAAATTGTTTATGCCAATTTTTCTCTATCAAGAAATTGTTCCATGGATTAGTTGTATATTTTGTGTAAACTGTCCTTTATTTAACTGCCAGTATGTTTATTTCTGGCTCAGAAATCATAAAATTCTAAAGTACTGTTAACTGCTAGAGAACTACTCATGAACCAATAAGACTTTGTTTGCTTTATTAGATTTTTTCCTCCCTAGGTGAACAGCTTTGAACAACTGTGTATCAATTATACTAATGAAAAGCTGCACAAATTTTTTAATCATTATGTATTTGCTTTGGAACAAGAAATTGTAAGTTTTAACAGCATTACTTAAGTTATATTTTCTTATTTATTATTATATATATTTTTTGTATGGAGTTTTAAATATTTTATATTATAAAATATAGTAATTAACCAATTATATGAAGAACCAAAGGCTTCAATTCAGCGACACGAACTTATTTAAGTTAAGAGATATTATATCCCATATTGTTTCTTAACCGAATAAGAAACTCAGAGTTTCATGCCGAAAACTCTTTGAGGAACAATATGAAGAATATTGTTCTAAGAAACAATATGGGATATAATATCCCTTAACTTAAATATAGTAATTATTTTAATTACAATATAATTAATATGTTAAAATATATTATAAAGTATTTTAAATGAAAGGTTCTTCATGCTACTTCATGAAAAATTTACTTGTAACATTACTTGTAATCATACACATACTGGCCACTGAATTGGAAACTTTTATTTAACATTACGTTTTCGTATAATCATATGATCCTCAATTACTGATCCTCTTCATTCCCTGCATATAGTTTAATGAGATATAGGTCATAACAGCCTTCATTAAATGCTTTAGTTGATTACCGCACACAGGAAGTTCTATTTGTCCATACAAGCCTTCTAAGATGACAGAGATCTCATTCCTGACAGAATGAATGTCTTAGGATCACAATTATGCCTCTTAGACAAGCAATGCGGGTTATTTTTCCACTGATTAAACATCCTGGATATCTCATCTTTTGAGAAACCAGTCAGATGTTCTGTTTTCAAAATTGTGGCTCCAGGCAGACCCACAATAACACCTTTATCCTACTCTGAAAGATCCTTTGTTTTTTTCATTGTGATAACACTATTTACTGATCAGAAGCATTCTTAAATAGCTGCCTCCTAGAATGTGTGGTGATGCACGTTACCAAGCATTTTATATATAAGCTGCGTAAGTGACGTACATCTGGATAAAGGTTTGTAACTCTGTGTGTGTGTGTGTGTGTGTGTGTGTGTGTGTGTGTGTGTGTGTGTGTGTGTGTGTGTGTGTGTGTGTGTGTGTGTTAAAAGCTTGCAATGGTAAATTGTTGGTACCCGCCAAAGTTTCAGTTAACAATAGGAAGACATACTTTCACCACAAGCATTTCCAAATTGTGTGCGCTAGCTGGTGTGTGGGAAGAGAGGGAGCCATATTTTCTTGAAGCAGTTTTGGTTACTGTTAAATGAATTTGATGCAAATTCGTTGATATTGAAGTAACTGTGAATCTATAAATATGCAAGAATATACAAAAAAATAGTATATACAAAAATATACTATAAATAAAAAGGTACATGTGAACATGGTGAAAAGATATTTAATTAACTGTACTAAGTTATATAAATATTTTGGTTTAAGTAACTTAAATCATCAACTGTGTGCTTTTTGAGAAATCAAAACACAGGCAGTGCTCACTATAGCAAGTACCATTATAGTGAACACTACCAAATAAGTGTCCTGTCAAAAGGGGTCTACAGCAATTTTTTTTTTTATGTTACTCCCATCTACAAAAGATTATTTGCTAACTTATAGTACATTTTGTAGCCTGGATGGTTTAAGTATTCTTTGTTCTATTTTATCAATTTTATATATACAGGGAGTCCTCAACATTCGTTGTTTCGACTTTACAGCAGTAATCCCATAAATAATTTAAAAAATAAATTTCAACTTGAAGCAGCGCAACGTAAAATTCAAATGTGACGGGCAAACTTGTTTGTGAGTGCAGTGGAAGAATACACCGTTACGCGCCGTTTGTTTGGGAGAGATGCCGTCGCTTGGGTCCCAGCATACTCTTTGGGTACCGCGTGCTTTGTTTATATCCGCTCTCTCACTTTTGTGTTTGTGTCTTTTTACCCTTCAATATGACTCCCAAACATAAGGCAGACTCTTCCGATGGCAGTGTGTCGAAGAAAAGGAAAACCTTACATTAGAAGTGAAATTAGACATTATTTTTGTTTCATTTTTGTCATTTTTCTGTACTATACAGTAATTATGTTCTCCCTTTCATTTTCCTATGGCCTAGTTCTGTTTCTTGATATATATGTATGACTTTTGGGTGTTTTAGGTTAGGTAAGTAACTTAGGCTATGGTAATTCTGACTTGCATCGAAGATCGCCTCATGTTGGTCCGTAGGAACGGATCTCTGGCCTAACTTGAGGACCCCCGTATATATATTATATATAATATATATATATATATTTTTTTTTTTATTTTTTTTTTTATTTTAATTTATTTTTATATAGGCTGGAAACCTTGCCCTAGATACCAAACTGTTTCAAGCCACAAGTCAGTGGTCTCATCGTTTGTAGTGATGAAAGTCATCACTAAAACCAAAATTAGTTTGCAGTAGTACACTTATACTCTCACTTGCTGTAGGTGAGAACTGACTGTACATATGTGATTATGTAACTGAAGTAATTACATGGTAATTATCATGCAACCTCTACATAATACTGGTGTGCTGTGGGTTTTACAACTTTTTTTTTTATGTGGGATTACTTTAAAAATGTAAGTTTTTAAAAGAAATGTATGTTTTGCAGTATTGCAAACTCACTAGAACAAATTACCAACTTCCCAAGTCCAGTTGCCTCAGGTCTATTCTAAATGCAAATTACTTGTAATAACTATTCCTTTGTAGTGTAGGTGTTGCTGCAATGAGAGTTAACTATTGTAGATGGTCATACTGATGTGACTTGCATTAGCATTTAGCAACAATGTTTTAAAAGTAACATGTGGTCTTTTGCATGGAACAAAGGTAAAAATAATTTTTATTGAATGAAGATCTTATGAAAGCATGTTAATTTTGATCAGAATGATTATGATGCTTGTAAAGTTATTATACAGTTGGAATAGTTTGTCTTCTGAAATGCCTATTAGGCACCAACCTGTAAAACAGAAAGTGCACTTTTATAAATGTCAAATGCTGAATTGATATGATTTGTGTGGACAGGCAAACCAGATTTTTAAAATGGCAAAAGGGATAAATTTTTATGTGTGTGTCATTAGCTTGACTGCTTTCAACCTTTTCAAAATCAAATTTACATTTGTTGAGGCTTTTTTGCAAGTTACACTGGATGCTTAGTTGGAATCTAGATTTTTGGTCTTGAACCAGTATGATGAATAGCAGTTGGAAATTTTGAGTGAAATAGGGATGATGGCCTTTTCCAAATTAGAATTATCTCTGTTATTTGATTGGAGTAGGTATTTGGAACAGAAATTAGAAAGAAGATGTCAAAGATGTTAACCCATTTGGCACTATTTTAATATGCTAAGAGACAATCTTTAGTAAAGGAAACTTGGATGAGGTTATGAACTGAGTTACCAAGAGAAGAAAGAGTACAGTATTCATTAGAAATGTTGGTTAAGGAAAGTACAGAATTTTGGGAGGATCGTGAAGATTATCAGATATTCCAGTAGATTAATGTATTTTTGTTATTTCCTGATTAGCAAATACTCTCATTTCTTCCAGCTTCATTAGTGGAGTTGAAGGAAACCAGCATGAATTGTGAATGTTGAAGTGCCTAAGGAGGACACCTTCACTGGTTGTATAATTTAGACTTCAGGAAATCAATCTTCAGAGATAAATAATCAAGATTAGATTGGTTTTAATTTGGAGAGAACTAATGACAACACACGAATGCAAACAAATTGTAACAGGGAAATTTTGATCCAAAGCAGATCATGAAAGAGGAGCATTCTCTGACATGTCAGATCAGACAAAATCATATGTACCATATTTTTTACAGTGGAATCATAAGAAGTGCAGTTGAGGATGTTAGTTATTTTGTCTCGATTGGTAATGTGAGAAATTCATTACATTGCAGGAACATGCAGTACAAAAATAACTCGCTTGTGAATGTCTGTCACATAGGTAGTACCATCACCAAGTCTCCTATCATGGCCTTGACAATGTCTCTTGCTGCTATACTTGGACTCTTTGCAGGCCAGAGTAAATAGTAGCAGAATTATTTGATAACTGGTTTGGAAGTTTCTTGATAGTTTGGTCCCATATATATTCAGCAACCAATATGTGGAATCACTTTACCTGTATCCTTAGTTTGAGGACATGCTTGCTCCCTAGTAAATTAGTGTGAAATTCATGAAGAGTAGCTCATTCATGCTGCATTTCAGCAGAATGAGGGAAGACAGAAATCAAAAATCATACTGTAGAGCCAAATATGGCAACAATCACTTCTGGCATTTAGTAAAAAGGCAGTGGTTTGATGACTTTTGTAATGAAAAGTCATCTGTTGCTTTGCATTTCCTAGACATAATAATAAACGTTATGACTAAGATATGCCAACATTTCCTAGACATAATATGTCTAGGGAAAAAAGATAACATTGCTCTGCTAGTAGCACCAAAGTCACACTACAAGAAAATAAGGTTAGTTTAGCTGGGAATTATTTTATATTGCACATCAATAGCCCACTCCTGGGTTGTGTTCCTCCTAAGTATTTTTTTTTTCTGCTGTTTCCTAACTGTTTGACTCATTTATAATTTTTCATAGTAATTATTTCAAATATTCAAGATAAGGATATTTTTAATATATGAAGTAATTACTTTGAAAATTATAAATGAGTCAAACAGGAAACAGCAGGAAAAAAAATACTTAGGAGGAACACGATCCAGGAGTGGGCTATTGATGTGCAATATAAAATAATTCCCAGCTAAACTAACCTTATTTTCTGGTGTGGATGTGGTGCAACCAGCAGATTGCTGCTATCTTTTTTTTTTTGGCATATCTTAGACATAATGTTTTTCTAGGAAATGCAAAGCAGCAAATGACTTTTCATCACAAAAGTCATCAAACCACTGCCTTGTTTACTAAATGCTTGTAGTGGTTGTTTGCATGTTTGACTCTACAGCATGATTTCTGATATTATTGTTATTACATGACACCCTCCGGTGAGTCCTTAGAGGTGTCACATAATAATAATATTTTTGTGTTCAAATCTTCCTTGACTGCTTCTTAATTTCTATTCATTTCTTTTCTTTAATTAGTTTCTCATTTGATGGCAATTTTTCAATTTGCCTCTAATTCTTTTCTTTCTCTTTTTTTGATGATCATTTCTATCTGAAACTTGTAATAACTGACCACATCCCAGGTCAAAATAATCCTCAAAGCTTGAAGCAGAATGGACACCTCTTATAATTTCCCACATCTTCTGTTGCTTATTGCCAGGTCATCCTCTACCTTTTGTTACATTGCTATAAGGTAATTATTTTTTGGCAACACAAGAAATTCCTTTTCTCATGTACTACCTCATGCTTCCAATCAATCAGTAATCTCTTTGATCACTTGTTTTCTTTCATTTCATGAGAAAGAGAGGGGGGGAGGATGAAAATCAAACCTTTACTACCTCTTTCTACTTCCTGCTCCACTTGGGGCATAATTGGAGCATAATTCTCAATAATAATAATCCTCAGTAATAATTTCAATTATAATTGAGATTAAGGCCATACTAGGGTGGGATATAGTGAGGAAAAAATATGAAATGATCTAGCAACTTTTTAATTATAATTTTACTGATATTTGTTATATGTATATTTAATGAATCTCATCCACAAAAGGCTATAATGTATTTGTTTGTTAGAGCAATATGTATATAGATAATACATACATCTTGCTCTGGAGATATAACATGAATCTTTTGCCTTAAAGCCACTTCAGGCTTCCATTAAGCAAAGTAGTAGTGAGCTATAAAATTCATCTACCACCTAAAGACGTTTACAAACCATTCTTGTAGTTGGGATTTGAACCACGCTATTAGTAGGAGAGTGGGAGTGCTATCCTCATGGCCAACAAAGCTAGCATATATAAGTGTGTGTGTGTGTGTGTGTGTGTGTGTGTGTGTGTGTGTGTGTGTGTGTGTGTGTGTGTGTGGACTATATTAATGTTTTTTAAAATATTTTAATGCATAATTTCTTTTCTATTCTAGTATAAGCAAGAAGAAATTATTTATTCTCATATCACCTTCACAGACAATACATCTTGTTTAGAATTACTGGAAAAGGTAAAGAATGAAAATATAATCAGTACTTTCTGAAAATATATTTGATGTGTTTTAATCCAGATAGAAAAGTTTTCTAAAGATGCTTTTTTCCAGTTGATTATACAATATCCTGGTTTACTCTCTAAATTATAGTTATTAAAAATAATAGAAATAAAAAAGTGACATATTAGAATTATAATTTAATTTTTGATTTTATATAATTCAAATTTAAGGTGAAATGAACCAAATTTGTTAGCATTTAAAAATATAAAGGATTTCATATCATAATATAAACAGCAGATCATTCACAGTGATTTAGCATTAAAGTTTTAGATATAGATAATTAGATTGCTTGATTTCACTCATCCAGATTCCTTCACCTTCTTTGGTGTGTGTGTATGAGACTCAATAGTATTCCCAACTTCCATTGATGTAATGATGCCCTTTGGTTGGAAACACCTAGGTTTGCATCCCATCTGGGACACAAAGAACCTTCATAAAAGGCTTTTAAGCTGAAAGTAACTTTGCTGATATAGCAGAGTTTTTCTCCCCAAAACATAGAATTTTTTATTCCTCACAGCAAGCAGTTGATAGCGAATGAAAGGTTGTAAACCTGTAGTAGATTAATATCCTGGACTAGGTAATCTAGAAACTCAGCTCTAAAACACAAAAAAGAACTTGTAGAGTGGAGATACTGTTGCTCAGCCAACCAAGCTGTCAATAAGAAAAATCAGTGATTAAACAGGTGTATACTATGAATTATATACGAGATGAAAATGGCACATCTCTAGCATTTTCTAGAGATGTGCCATTTTTTCATAGCATTTCTGTGAACATTAGTGTGTTCTGGACATGCAGGACCTGACTACCTTGGTAAGAAAAAAAGAATATGCAAGGTATGTTTGGTATGCCTTGGATAAAAACCATTTCCTCAAATCGAAGAAAGCCAGGCTGATACTCAAGTCCCAATTTAAGTCACAGAAACTGTTTCTAGAAACAGCAGAAGTTCTACAGAACTCACTTAGCTGGAGTAGAACTGATCCTACAAATATTGGTGCACTATGGGTGGTCTGAAAAGTTCACTGCCTCAATCATAAATGGCAACACCATCGGCAAGATTTTTTTTTTCTAAGTTGGTACGTCTCTCATAAGCATCGATGTGAAATTGCAAGTCATTCTATCAAATAGAACATCCAAAAAGTGTAACAACACCAGAAATCTTGATCAGTGCACAATATGGTATTGGATGACTGGCGAGTCAAAGTGTGTGAAATTGTTGAGACTATATGCATTTCAAAAGAATGTGTAGGATACATTTTGCATGAAGAATTGCAAATAAAAAAGCTTTGCCCAAGATGGGTGCTGCACAGATCAAAAACGCACTGCATGAAAATCTCTGAACAGTGCTTGGGGCGTTTTAACAAGAATAAAACTGATTTTGTGCATCAGTTTATTACTATGGATGAAACTTGGATTCACCAGTACACACCAGCATCCAAACAGCAGTCAAAACAGTGGACAGAAGCTGGCTGCTCAGCACCAAAGAAGACAAGGTCATGGCATCGGTGTTTTGGGATGCTAAAGGCATTTTGTTTATTAATTATCTTTGAAAGGGTAAAACAATAACCAGGGAATATTATTCTGCTCTTTTAACCAGACTAGATGAAAAAATTCGTGAGAAAAGACCCAGTTTGCAGAAGAAAAAAATCATCTTTCATTAGGACAATGCACCTGCCCACAAAGGTGTTTTGGCAATGGGAAAATTAAGGAATCTCCACTATGAATTGTTGGAACATCCACCCTATTCCCCAGATTTGACTCCCTTTGACTTCTATCTCTTCCCAAAACTAAAACTTTTCCTTGCTGGTCAACGTTTTTCTTTGAATCAAAAGGTGATTGCAGCTGTAGAAAGATATTTTGCAGATCTTACTGAGATCACTACAGGGACGGGATAATGGTGCTGGAGCATCGCTGGAATAAATGTATTAGTTTTAAGAGAGATGATGTTGAAAAATAAAAATAATTTTTAAATTATAAATTCGTTTTTTCATTGTTAGGCCGAGAACTTTTCAGACCACCCACGTATATCTTCCTGTCATCAGAAATCACAGAAGATCACTGTGAAGAGCACCACTTTCACCACGATGTGCATCACTGTTCATGTTCTCAAAGTCATTCATTCTCAGTCTTTACTGAGTGTGTCATTAAAGTGCCTCTGATATTGCTAATTTGCGCTTGTGAAATTTATTATTATTATTATTTTTATTATTATTCAGGCCTCTATAGAGTCAAAAGACTCATCGCAGGAGGACCTTCCTAAGAAACACAAATTCTATCAAGACTCATCGAGGGGAGGGCCCCCCCTTCAGAAACACAGTCTATCATTCCACCTTAAACTCATTGACCATTCTCGCTCTCACCACTCCATCAGGCAATGCATTCCATGGTTCAACCACTCCTCGCCCTCTTGCTCACAGTGTCCTTTCGTAACTTCCAGGGATGGCCCCTTGTCATCACTCCTTCCCACTGTTCAACCAAGTGAAAGAACTCCCCAGTGTCAACCCTCTAACCACCTCTCAACAGTTTAAAAGTTTCAATCATATCACCTCTCCTTCTATCCACCAAACTTCGCAGTCCACATTTCCTCAGCCGATCCTCATAAATATCATTGTACAGTCCTGAAACCATCTTTGTTATCTGCCTTTGTACCCTTTCCACAGTTAATTTATCCTGTTCAAATCCTGGGGACCAAATCTGAGAACAATAGTCCAAGTGTGGTCTGATCAGGGTATTATACAACGGAATGATAACCTTTTTATCTCTGCAGGTTAGCGTCCTTCTCATTATTGCAGCAATCCTCTGTGTTAGCTTCACCATCTTTGCAATATGTCACCTAAATTTCAGGTTTCTATCAATCATCAACCCCAGATCTCTTGTCTCCCCTACTTCCTCTAGTATAGCTCCTCCCATAGAGTATGCAGTGTCCCATCGATGTTTCCCAAACCTCAAGACCTTACATTTTGCTGCATTAAACTGACATCCCCATTCATTTGCCCATCTATCTAGTTTATTCTAATCCTCTTGCAGGGCTGCCACATCTGCACTATTACTAATAATCCTTCCCAGCTTCGCATCATCTGCAAACAACTGAATATCCCTTTGCAATCCACTGACAATGTCATTGATATAAAGGTTAAACAATATAGGTCCCAATACTGAGCCCTGTGGGGCCCCACTTGTAACCCTCGGCTTCCTTGAAACTGTCCCACCATACACAACTCTCTGATACCCATCGGACAGCCAATCCTGAATCCAGTCGACCAATTTGACATCCGGACCCATGTGCTGCAACTTAAATATCAGCTTATCATGTGGCACCCTGTCAAATGCCTTCACTAAGTCTATGAAAATGGCAGTATATGCCTTTCCCTCATCTAATGCTCTTGTAACTTTATCATAAAAGGCTAGCATATTGCTAAAACAAGAGCGCCCCTTCACAAATCCATGTTGACTCTCACAGATAACATTACCCTCATCTGCCCAATGTTGTATATGGTCTTCACTACTTTCTCCAAGATCTTACTAACTACTGATGACACACAAACTATCCTATAATTAGACACTTCCAGTCTGCTACCGCCCTTATGCAATGGCACTATCTTACCTTCCTTCCATTCCACGGTCACCTTTCCCGCAACCAGACTTTCATTGAAAAGCCAGGTCAAAGGCACTGTAGGTTCCCTAGCACATTCTCTCAAAACTCGTGGTATAAATGTAAATAATTAGTTAGTAAATGATTTATTTTCATTTCAATTCCCTATGGTTCTTATTCTAGAAACTTCAATATGAATTCTTGCAAAAGTTATGTAAATTTGAATGTGGAAATACAACTTCTGTCATTCTTATTTCATTCTTGTCATAAACCATTATCATCATTAACTTAACTATTGAATGTTGGCACTGACATTTCTTTGGACAAGATAAGTTCGTTATTTTCACTGTGAGGACTGAATTTCATTTCTGGTCCACAATCTTCATATGCAGGTGTTTCTATTCTCTTCATATGCAACTATTCACTTCAAGAACTTTTAACCATCAGTTTCAGAACAGTAAGCAGTTATAATCCTCATGCAGGCTGTTCTGTCTTCTCTCATCTGGTTTGAGATGTTTACTTCGTTTGCAATTTCATCTTATTATGCACTGATCTTTTTCCCAGGAGAATGTTGATATTACTGTCAGTAACTATCTGTATGTCATCTTTAGCTTTTGACCTGACACTTCATGGACCTTTTTTTAATGCTTGTCTAAACTTCATGGAAGCTAAATGCTCACTGTGCTGCAATTCACTCTACCATTTGCCGACCTGGTTGGCTGAGTGGTTAGCGTATCCGCTCTCCAGCCAATAGACTGTGGGTTCGAATTCAGACGTGGGCATGGATGTTTGTGATTGTCTGTGAAAATAATAGTGGTGGCGTTGGTAGTTGTGGTTGGCGGAGTGGTGGAGACAGAGAGTTGTAGAGTAGGTGCCTTCTCTCGATGAGTCTTTGGACTCTGGAATTGTTATGTAATAATGATCAAAATAAATAAATACAATCTTCACAAATTTCAGATCATTGCGAATCTCTTTTAACCATGTAAAGGTTGTTTTGATTTGTGAATGCTGATCATTACACGATATCTGACCTGAGTCAGACTTCTACAGAATTAACATCTATTCTGCATCACCTTTTACATGCTCTCATACTCATGTATCATGGAAGTGTGTTTTTATCCAAAGTGTTCCTAAAAAAAAAAAAAAGGAAATAAAAGTTAACTGTCAAAACTGTTGTCCCATTGCTCTCACCTTTGTAATCAAAAATAACAGAAAAGGTCATTAATGACTATACACTTCACTGCTTGGGGACCCATTAATTAATTGGTTATCACCGATATGGATTCTGCTACTAACTTCAGAGAAGATCTTTTAGCTAATCTTATCCACCTATGGATGCAAGTTATGGAAAGGTTTGGAGAAACTTAACTTGGTCACTTTTAAAAATTTTCATGGCTTAAACACACAACTCCAATATATTTCATCCAGTGTTATGTGGACATCATCAGGGAGATAAACTGTTAACTACATTTAAAACATGAATCCCAATAATGAGTCATAAAGCATTTTGTCTGGTTATTTGGAACCAGACAAATCTTTATTTCAGCAAGTTCACATTTATTCGACTTTGCCTTGAAAGATGTAAAACATTACAAGATCATCTGAACCTTAACTGTTCAGACTGTATTTCCAATCTCTAAGTTTGGGGAAGTGATAACTGTTAATTGTTTATAATTTTTTTAATAATTATTTTTAATTTACATGACTTTTGCAATTGTTCCTTTGAATTCTAATAGTGTAATAATATACTCCAGTGATGACCGTGGCTAGCATGTGCATCCTTTATGACTTATTATCCTGATTCGTGTTTTGAATCTAGTTAATGGTCTGTCTCCCTGATGATGATGACTATGTAACATTGCATGAAATAAATATATTGGAGTGTTTGAATAAAATTCTCTATATTTTTTTTGTTACATATGTAAATTTAAATGTTTGTTTCAATAAGGAAATAGCATGAGTAGACATATTTAAATAAATTATAATACTGGAATAAACTCATGTAAAATATTCTTTTATTAGTATAATTTTTGCCTAAGTATCAAAGTTTGGGGAAGTGATACTTTGATACTTAAGTAAAAATTATACTAATAAAAGAATATTTTACGAGTTTATTCCAGTATTATAATTTTTTAAAAATATGTCTAGTACATGTGTTCCATTAAAAATATTTATTAACTTGTTCACTCTTGATATTTCCAAGGCATTTCATTAAGTCTGGTATTGTGACCCTTTTTACCAAGCTGCAGTTGCATGTTCTTCCTTCTGGCACTGGTGGTTGGATGGGCTCTGTGTTTCACCCATGCTCTTCCTCCTATCTCTAAATAACCTCTTGCTAAAATCAAACCTTAATATAATATATAATAATATAATAATAACATATATAATAATCATTCCTGATTATTATTATTATATATATATATATATATATATATATATATAATAATCAGGAATTTGCATAACATTGATATAATAATATTTCTCATAAAGAGGATAGCAAAGCCAATCGGATCTGTTTAAGTTAGATTAGTGTAAAAAAACATTGTACAACCACTCTATCAGGAATCTACTTTTATGTAAAAGTTTAGTTTTCTTCCAAAGAACTTTATCTTTAGTCAAGATGACATATCGTATATCTGATATCATGAACCTGTCAAGATATTGGATATAAGATTCAAGATGTAAGATGTATACTAGATATAAGATTTACATTCTTCATGGCAGATCGCTGCAGATCTGCCAGACTGTCCAAAGTAAGACAAACTATGGAAGCAAGGGATCTGGTAGACACTTGGATGCTGAGTGGAGAAGCTTATCTTTAGGTGAAGAAAGGAAGATAGAAATCTTCCTGACAGGATGAAAGGATATTGCAATATTAAGAAGTATTAGAACTTTAGCAATGCATTATTTTATTGTAATTTATTTTATGTTCCATTATTGTTATTATAATGAAGATGCCTTTGATATTTAGGTGAAAATTTTACACCTAATAAATTTATTTCACATAAGTTTAAGTTTCCATCTTTAATTTTTTGAAGTATGACAGCTTACTTACCTACGTTGAAGCAGCTCAAAATGACCCAAGATCAACATCTCTTATAACCAATGCTTTAAACACTAATTTTTTTACCATTCTCAAGTGGGCGAAAATAATCTAGTGAAATTCAGTACTTCCAAAACACATTTTCTCATTTCTTGGAAGAACAATCATTCTTGATCCCTCTTCACTGTTTATAATATTCCAATCTAGCCATCTGATAGCATCTGACAATCTTTCTGTAAATGAGATAACTATTATATCTCCAAATGGTGAAAAATAATCATTTAATTTTAATTTGGATGGCAGCAAATCATGCAGAAGTTTTGTAATCTGTAATCCACTATCTCACCAGAGTTAAGGGAGTTAAATGGATGAACAAAATTTTATATCACGAGCAGCTTAAAAACACTGTTATGGAATCAATATTGAAAGAAATGTGATGACTAGATTCAGGAACAGTATAAAGAATGAGAAGGTGAAGATTATAAGTCTCCTGCCACACTATGATAGGGACAAACTGAGGAGGAGGGTGTTGGTAGTAAATTAATCAATACATCAGTTATCCAAAAATAATGATGTAGGATTTGTGGATCTGTGGTCTGCGTTTGATTGAAAGATGGATTTGTATAATGCTGATGGACTGCATTTAAATGGTTTTGATGTTAGGTGTCTAGAGAGCTTTGTTCACTGAGCATGCTGAAACACGAATTCAGGAAAACTTAAACAATTAGGTGGAAGCAGGTGAGTTTGTGTGAAGGCACCGATGAAGCAAGAGAGTGTGAGAATGACCGAGTGAGGAATCTAGTCTCTCAAGCAAAAATATTGAATAGTGTGGTCACTTCATGAAATAAGGATGATTGGGGGTCCTGAAATGATGCTTCAGTTTCTATATACTAATGCCAGAAGTATCAGGAAAAGGAGGGAGGAGTTTTGGGCATTGGTTAGTGCAACCTTGCCAAAAGTTATAGGCATTAGTGAGACTTGACTAACAACAGATACAGTAACAGGGATAGAATATGAAGAGTTCAGTATTTTCAGGGAAGATGAAGATAGGATGGGGGGGAGGGATACTGCTGATGATAACAGATGAATTGCAACCAAAAAGAATAGGAGATAGGTGTGAGGGTGGCTTTTCATTTGAAGCAGTCTGGTGTGAGATAAGGCCAGTAAGACAAAATATACATTTGGTTGTTGCTATAGGCCAGGGGTTCCATGGATCATCTGGAAGACAAGACATGCATCAGCAAATTAGTACAATGAATGGAGGTCTAGTGATTATTATGGAAGACCTCATCTATGGAAATATAGACTAGAAGGAAGAAAGATCACATGGAAGAAAGGAAATGGAATTTATATACTTACTGAGAGATAATTACTTCCAGCAGCATGTGATGGAGAGGACTTGGGGAGTACAAGAGTATTGGACCTGGTCATAGGATAAGAATAATTATCCATAACTGAGGTAGCCACACTGCCTCTGATTGGCAAATGTGACCATGGGCTTGACTTGGAAGATTGTAAAACAGAAATATTCTGTCAAGAAGGGAAGGGAGTATATGTGGATCTACAAGGCAGGTGATTATGACAAACAGAGAGCTTGAATCTATGTCATGACATAAAACACTGCAAGGGAAGGGTGTTAGTATTGCATGGGAGATTGTTAAGGGGCATCTAGAGGAAGCAGTATTAAATTGCTTCTGCTATACCTAATATATAAGTAAGAATGTATACCTAAGATAAGGAAGATTAATCAGGTAGGGATTAGATAGATGAGTAATATCATTAAGCATAAGCTGCAGAAGAAGAAAATGCTGTGGAGAGTATAAGGAGAAAGGTGACCAGCATTGTAAGAAAGGCGCAATCAGATTATGAGAGGAATCTAGCCAAGCAGGCCAAAGGAAATCCCAAAGAGTTCTTTCATAATGTGGCAATTAAGAGGATGAATGACTATGGAAGATTAATGTTAACGAGTGCTGATGGTGATGAGGTGACAGAAGCAAAAAAAAAATAAGTCCTTTACTGAGTGACCATTTTGCAAGGGTATATCATCCAAGTGATATTACTGCTATAACATGTGACAGAGACTGATGTGGGAACAGAGGTGGATAAATTGGAGGTTCTTAGGATATTGCAGAATCTCAATGTAAATCTGGAATTAGATGGGATATCAGTTTGAGTTTTGTGAGAATGAGAGAACTGGCAATGCCTCTGACTAGGCTCTTTAATTTAAGTCTCAGCTCTTAGTAGCGTTCCAAGGGAGTGAAAGAAGGGCAAAATAATTCCCTTGTAAAGGGAGGTTCTAAGACCAATCAGTATTTTCAGGCATGTTGGTAAAAGAACTGGAAAAATTGGTCAAAAAGAGAATTCAAGAATGGATGGATAAGAAGATGATACTGTATGAGGGACAGCATGGTTTTGTGAATGGTCAGTCATACCTTAGTAATTTCCTAATTTTTTATAATAGAGTAACAGCTGAGTTGGATAAAGGAAATTGCTACATGATGATTCTGTAAGATTTTGCAAAGGCATTTAACAGAATAATACATGGAACTGTATTATGCAAATCAGAACAAATGGGGATGGATAAGTACTGGTTATGGGGATAAGAGGGTGGCTGCTATACGAATATTAAAAAGTGGTATACGGAGGAATAGAATCAGGGCAAAAACAGGTGTGCCACAAGGTCCAGTCCTGATACCACTACTGTTTAATTTGTACATAAATGTTATAAGAAATAACCTGAAAGGAAATGTTTAGTTGTTTGCTGATGATGCAAAATTAGGAGAGTAATAGTTATCAAGGCGATTTGGAGAACTTGCAGGACAATTTAAATAGGTATATCCATATAACCAGTATGGGCAAAAGATAATGGGTATCAGTTTAATATGGAGAAATGTAGTTATGCATTTTAGGATAAATAGATTACAAGTTGTGTACCACATTGATGGCACTGTACTCAGTAAATAGATAGATTTAGGGATGGTGGTAGACAGAGAGTTGAAGTTTAGAGGACATATTGCTAAGGTAGTTCATGTTGTTAAAGTAGTTCATGAGATTACTTAGCTATTGTAGAACACACTAACAAGTAGAGATAAGGAAACTGTTATTCCACTTTATATAAGGCCTTGATACATCCACATCTGGATTATTGTGTTCAGGTCTGGTTTCCTGGGGTTTCTTGGGAATGAGGAAGCAATGGAGAAGATTCAGAGGCAAGTGACAAGATGGTGAGTGGTCTGTTGAATTTTCCCTATGAGGATAGATTGAGTGTGTGTGTGTGTGGATTGTAGAAGTTGGTTGATAGGAGAAAAAGAGAGGATATGATAGAAACATTTGTTACTTAATGGGTTTTTACAGTATTAATGCAGGGGAAATGTTTCAACACTTGGCTAGAGAGGCCAAAACAAGGTGTGGTTAGTAGAATTGTGAGGACTAGATTTTTTGCTTGGAGAGTTGGGAACGAGTGAATTAAATTGGTTTGCCAGAGTCATTTGTGAGTGCCTTGTCTGTTAATGAGTTGAAGGAGAGGTATGATAGATTATGTGGATAATTTGCCTCTTCTGAGATGAGTCTTCAGACTCCATGGATGTGCCCATACAACAACAACAATAATAATGAATAGCAGGCAAGGATTGCCATGGGTGCGGAAGGCAAAATCAGATGTGGAAAAGAAGTTGACTGAACAGCCCAAAGGAAATCCTAAGAATGACCAATGAATGAATAATCTTAGTGAATGCAGTCTCTCCCTTCTCCCTTCATACCCATAAAAGGTTATTAGGTACTGCAGGAGGACTGAGAAATTTATTTTATTATTTATTTATTTTGCACACTGCCGCGCTTGGCCGCACGAAGGAAGACTTGGTTTCGAGTCTAGTCGGCGACTAGAGGAAATTTTTCTAAGCCTTTTTTCGACCGGTTCCTGAGTTAGTCGATCTCTGGCACGGGCAAGCAGGTTTTTCCTCCCGGAAACTCGGGTTTTTCGTCCTGTAAACTCAAGAAAATTGACCATAGAACCCACATTATTTCAGACATGAAATATATTGTGTTAGGGTTAGGGACCACGAGATGGCGGCACATTTGAGCCGTCTCTCTTCACTGCATACCGCTTAATTAGTGATAGCCTTGGGCCATCTGTCTCTGATTGGGTACCAGTGGAGATTGAACTGCCCACTCAGTCTCCAAAAGTTAGATAGGGCTAAATGGCCTCGCCTACTCCCGTATACGGGAATAAAAAGGCGTCAGCTGATTTTTTTTTTTTTTTTTTTTTATTTATTTATTTTTTACACGATCCAGAAACCCTGCTAATAGAGACAAACTTGGAATGTTGTCAAACTACCTTAGGCCTCCATCAAGTAGAGTAGTCTAACACTTAGATGATGGATCTTTCCCCCAAAAGATATTTGCAAACATCCTTGCCCACAGTAGTGGGATTTGAACCCGCTGTCTATTGAGTGGTGATCAAGTGTGCTAATTAATCACTTGGTCATTCAGGCTGCTAGGATGGTAGAAGAGTGAATACACAGGAAGTAGCTGAGTTATTAAATAATTAATTTGGTAATGTATACATCCAGATAGACCCATTAGTTCTTTGGAGCTTAGGTGGAACTAGATTAAAAAAAAAAAAAAAAAGATACAGGGAATGAGTTAAGGATATTAAAGATATTGCCAGAGCTTGATGCAAACCCAGTAGTGGAATTGGATGGAATGTCAACATGGGTTCTGAAGCAGTTTCTCTTCCATACTGCTTCAGAACCCATGTTGATATTCCATCCAATTCCACTTCTGTGTTTGCATCAAGCTCTGGCAATATCCTTAACTCATTCCCTGTATCTTTTTTTTTTTTTAATCTAGTTCCACCTAAGCTCAGTGGCGTATTTAGGTATAGGCCCGGGCCTAGAGCGGCAAATTTTGAGGGGTGGCGGAAATTTCCGGGATCTCATTTTTATAATTATATTTAGATTACGAATTTACGATATAAATAGGTTATGCATGTAAATCAACATGTTCATTAAATATAGGGTGGCGGCGGCACTTTCTGTGGGCCTAGGGGCAGGAAATACTTAAATACGCCACTGCCTAAGTTCCAAAGAAATAACTGTGCGTTATGTAAAGTTACAGGTAGACACAGTTGAAAAATTATTCAATTAACATAGATTAACTGCAAATATTCTGATACATTTCAAAAGCATTTGATTGGGTTTGGCAATTGGGTCTACATAACAAATTGTCACTCTATGTTTTGCAGAGAATAGAAGTTTGCAGAGAATAGAAGGCACTGATCGCACACTACGAGTCATGGTGGATGGTTTCCTCTCCTCAGATTTCTCCATCAGTCTAGAGCTACCCCAGGGTTCTGTATGTTCATCCACTCTTATCCTTCTTTATATGAATGATCTGCTTTCACAGACTTAAAATCCTATCCATAACTTTGTAGGTGACAGTACACTCCATTCCTCCTTTTCATTTGATAAACCTTATAGTGTCCAAATGTTAGAATCGAATCCTTAAAATGCACCATGACCAGTGTTCTGAACTCCAGTTTCCTAACTATATTTCACTGGGGTAATGACAACCTCATAGACTTCAATGCCACCAAAACTCAGTCCTCTCTGATCTCTTGCAACCCTTCCTCTAACTTTCAGATATCCAAACATATGATTAAATTTCCCTCCTTGAACTGACTTGCACCACACTAAACGTTCCTGGCACAAACGCATCCCAATCATAGCTTCTGCAACCGAAGGGAAGTGTACTTTTCTGCTCAAGACATTACTTCACACCTTTGTAGCTGCTAACTCTATACAAATCCCAAATTTGTCCAACCATGGAATATTGCTTCCATATTTGGGTGTGCTACACTGAAATCTTCTCTAAGATTGCTCAGTGCTTTCCAAACAAGAGCAATCCATTTAATTCATGATACCTCTTTCACAGATCCACTCAGTTTCTGTCTGTTCTACTTTCATGGACAAGAATAATCCACTCTTAACCAACATCCATTTACAGTCCTTCTTGAAACATGTTGAACCAACTGCTCTGCTTCCTCTTTCATTCCATCTACTTCTGTTATTGGAACAGCCTCCATACTCTGCCTTCCCAAAAGAATACGACCTTCAACTGTTCACAAAAAGTATCAACAGATTTCTCCTTTCTTCTTGCCCTCTTGCGCACATAGCACTACTATGTTGTAGGCCTTGTGATGCAACCTTTCATGTCTAGATCAGATAAAAAAAATAGGAAACATTATCGAAATTTATATATCAGGTACGAAATTTGCAAAGTAATCACTTACATGTGAATTTTCAATGCAGGGCTTGCCTGCAAAGGTTGTAAACTCATACTACAGATATTAGTACCATACAGATGACCTGCTGTAGAGCCCAAACACAAAACCTTCATTTTCAATTCACATAAGGCCTCCATTAAAAAGGTGGGGGTCTCATTGTTGATGAAATTCATCTGCTATATAATATTAATGTAATTAATGTAGTGTTTATTTTTTGAATGCTTTTGCGTTTTTGTTTGTTTCCTTGTAAGATGATATGATGAATTGATGCTAGAAGTTAAATGGCTTTTTATTTACCTCTCAGCCTCCAAAATGTATACTAAGGCTCTTGACAGAGGAATGCCGGATGCCAAGGGTAAAACTGATTTCCAGTATATAAAATATCCTTCTTTCATATAGTTTATATAAATACTAATTAACTGAGTTTTTAATTGGTATGATATCAGAAATATAACTTTTTTTTTAATATTTAATTACAATAAGGATGATTATATCTAGTTTGATATATATAAAAAGAAACATACATCTGATATACATAGTTCAGAGAAGAAATCCTAGCCAACAGCTAATTGTCAGTCCGACTGACAAAAATATTGTAGTTGCCAATTTAAATGGAAACTATACAAACTATACAAGAGCTACAAAAAAGAAAAAAAGAAAAAGCACTATAGATATAATTTTGTTTCATCTAAATTTTGCTATTTAAATTGTCTGATTGAAACAAAATTTAAAACAACTAAATACCAAATTTCATTAAATTCCTTTCTTTTAGTGTTACACGGTGATCAGCATTCATTTTAGAAATTATGGACTTTACAACTGTGTTATAAATAACTTTTAATATCCCAGCATTTTGATCTTCATATTAAGATCGTCATCATCTGGAGCATATATAAATATACAGGACAAGCTAAGTTACATTACATACAATAAGCTAAAGAAACAATGAATTGATCACAAGTTATTCTACTGGCATGACCTCTAGTGAAAAAAAAAAAAAAAAAAATTAATTATTTATAAACTACATCAGGCTAAATTCTATTTATGATAACATGAATAAACATTCTTTCTTACATAGAATAAGTTTAGTTTAAAGCTTTATCCAAGTGTGAGCAAACAAAGTTGGCACCTGAAAGTATCTTCAGGACTGAGCTAAGGTGGTGCGATACCAAGACAACTCGTGGCAAAGGTGGAGAAAGCTATCATCACTCCTATCTCAGTATCTTCCCTAATGCAAAGTGCATCTCCTTGCAGATATGTGTAATGCTAGATGCGCTTTGCATTATTGGAGATACTGAGATAGGAGTGATGATAGCTTTCTCCACCTTTGCCACGAGTTGCCTTGGTGTTGCACCACCTTAGCTCAGTCCTGAAAATACTTTCAGGCACAAACTTTGTTTGCTCACACATGGGTAAAGGATTAAACTAAACTTATTATAGTCTAACCAAGTGAAAAATAAACTCTCAACATCTTGCTCTGAATCCGGAGTAATTTAATAATAAGGTTGTACACCTTTTGGCAACTCCTATAGGTGGGGATGACCTCTCATCGCTTCTGCCTTGGTGTCTCTACTACTGGCCTGGCTCCCACTGATGAGACTTCAATAAAGGTTGAAGCTGGTCTTGGGTAGTGGCCCTTGCCTTAATGCATAGCATTACGCATATCTGCAAGGAGATGTGCTTTGCATTATGGGCGATACTGAGATGGGAGTGATGATAGCTTTCTCCACCTTTGCCACGAGTTGCCTTGGTGTTGCACCACCTTAGCTCAGTCCTGAAGATACTTTCAGGCGTAAACTTTGTTTGCTCACACTTGGATAAAGGATTAAACCAAACTTATTATAGTCTAACCAAGAGAAAAATAAACTCTCAACATTCTTTCTTACAGATAGTTTTCTTTCCATAACAATGATGTCCTATTTTTAGCATTATAATTGTTATTTTTGATTTAGGATCTTGGGTTTTCTACAGTCCTGTTTATAGTTGCTCTTGGAGAGGAACTATAAATATTTCGATCTTCTTAATATGAAGATTGAAACGTTGGGATATTAAAAGAGTTATTTATAACACGGTTGTAAAGTCCATAATTTCTAAAATGAAATCATTAAATTCCATCAGCCAATGCAGAATTATTATTCCCAGTCTGAATCATTTTGTAATAAAAATGATTGAAACCAAAAGGAATATTGAATAATGTTGGACATATTCTAGTATGTTATCTTAAACTATATGGCCAAGTAAGAGAATAGAATTCCCACTCTCCAACCAACAGGCTGTGGTTTGAATCTTGCTGTTGCATTGATACTTTTGAAAATCTGTTATTATTATTATTACCATCATTGAGGTAGGACCATTTTTTTGTCACCCAAATAGTGACATATATCTCTTTGAATGCATTAATTAAGGATACACCTGCAAGATCTAATGTCAGCCAATTCAGCATACTCAGTATGTTGTAACTCAGTAACAGCATTGATTTTAACTTGATACTTCTGAGTACCATTGTACAAGAGAGAATCCACGTAGGTGGGATCCAGCTATATAGGCCAGTGTGTATATCAGATGCACTGGTGAAGGTGTTAGAGACAGAACACAAACCTGGATTGATGAGAATCTAAATTTTGCAGCAGATTTGCATATTTTTATTAAGGATAAGTCATTACATTTATAATAAAATGACTAATGTATTGGACAGAGGAGATGCTTATACAATTATTTTTCTGGATTTTCTTAAAGCATATGATAGAGTGCCACATGATTAATTACTGTTGAAATTGAGCAGGATGAGGATGTATAGTCAATAGCTTGGTTATAGGGATAGTTGACTGATAGAAACCAGTTGTCCATGGAGGTGATGAGTGGGGTTCTGCAGGGTTCTGTACTGGGATCACTGTTATTTAATTTATACTTCAGTGATGTAGTTTATGTTTGTGAGGAGATATTTAGTTGTTTGCTGATGATGCTAAATTAGGAACGATGTTGGGAATTTCTGATGTGTTGTTCTTACACGAGGATTTGAATAGGCTGGTGCTTCAGGCTAAAGAATGGTGGTGTGACTTCAGTGTTGCTAAATGCAAAGTCATGTACTTTGCCCAGAGAAAATGGAATGAGGTTTATCATATTGGAAGAATTTTTCTCCAGGAGGTGGAGGAGGATCGAGGGATCTAGGAATCTAAGTGGATAGAGAACTGACATTCACGAGACATCAAAAAGTTGGAAAGGTTACCCAGAAAATTATAGCTATAATGCAGAGAACCTTGACATATATCAACAAGGAAAGTAATAGTAACATTGTTAAGATACTAATCAGGCCACAGTGGTCACCTGATGTTATGTGGATGATGAGGAAACATTAGAGGGAGAGAGTGCAGAGGTAACTAGGACTGTCTCAGGATTTTAATCTTGAGTATAACAGATTAAGGGAATGTGGTCTTGCAGAGCTTGGTAGATAGGAGGAGAAGGGGTGATATGTTTGAAATATATAACCTAGTGAGAGTAACCTTTCAGATAGATACAGGGAAATTATTGCATAGGATGAGTTGATGGGATAATGAGAGGTCATTCTTGGAAATTGTACAAAGAAAGTTTTTTAACTTGGTTATAATTTAAATTTAACTTACCAAGAAATTTTATTCTTGTTTAATCTTTATTCAAATATAAGAACACAGATTTGCTTAGGAAATATGTTCACAACTGGGCTACTTGGATATCCAAATGATTAAACTAGAATATAATTTAATTAAACTATTAATTAAATGATTAAACTAGAATATAATTTGTTGGAGAGTTTAAACTGTACAAAGGTGATGTGGTCTGTGAGCTTTAGGTTTAAGCTTTATGTGTGAAACTATTATAAAGTTTACATTCTTTGAGCTTATGTTTCACTTTTCTTTTTATGAATTCTGTTATTTATGCTGGACTGCATGTCTTATATATACAGTGTGTTGGACAATCATTTCATCTTATGAACATATTCAAATCTAGATTTATTACATATTTTTTGAATCTTGAAAAAATTGATTAAAATTTTTTTTAATGTGTTTGTTAGTTTTATACTACAATTTAAACACCTTTCCAAACCACCATAGCCACGATTTTTTCATTCTTTCACTTTTATTTTAAATTTTGAAAATTTAAACATCTCAACTCAAAGGGATGATAACAACACAATCACCTTTTATGCTTCCAAAACATACATACATATATATATATATATATTTTTTTTTTTCACAAAAAAAAAAAAAACCTTTGTTCTTTCTCCTTACCTTTAGCAATGCTCAACTTGGCAGTCAATACCACATCACTCTTCTTCTTCTTCTTGTACTTAAATTTACCCTAGCTTTTCCTGCACAAAAGCATCACTAATGTAGTATCCTTGGCTTCTAAAAACTTGTCATCATCTTTTTTTGCTCAGCACCAGTTTCAATTATCTCCAAATCAAAATCCATGCAACTTTGGAATATTACTTTCACATTTTTGATAGTGGGGTGTTTAAGAGTCGAAGCTGTATAACTGAGAGGAGACCTCCACATAGCCTTTAAAGGAATGCGGAGAACTCACCATGGCTTCTGACATAATGTTCAATCCTCACCTTCTCACGGTGCACTCTGTTAGGTATCAACCTGGATACTGTACGAACGAGGATGGACTGGCAATTTGGGATTTAGCCGACTAAATGTATTCTTATTGCCTTAAACCACAATATTAAATGATGGTACAACATGACAATTTTATGCCAGCTAGGATGCAGCCCAATTAAACAAGGTCCCCATTGTTTTTGCCAGGGAACCAGGGTAAACAGCAAAAAGTCAGCTACTGGAAAAAACCCTAAAACACACCCCAACTCAATATCACCAGAGTTCAAGATCGGTACTATCAACAACATAAGAAGCCTGAATGGCAAAGAAATGGAGCTAGCTGAAGAATTAGATAAGTACCAGATCGACATAATAGGGGTGACTGAAACAAAAAAGACCAAAACTGGTGAGATCTTTCTGAGCAATAAATACAAAATGTTATATTCAGGCAATGACAATCAAGAAAAAGGAGTAGCCATAGTATTCAGCACTAAATACGAGGTTAATCTTCTTGAATGGCAGGCAATTTCAAGTAGAGTGATGTGGGCAAATATCAGAATGGGGAACTGGCCAATGAGACTTATTTGTGCGTATGGTCCCACAGAAGGTTCTGCTAAGGTAAAAGTGGAGGAATTTTGAGGCTTAGAGAAAGCAACTGGCACAATGAAAAATGAAAATTGATCCTTGTTTGGGATCTAAATAGCAAAGTGGGAAATGATTGTCAGACATACAAAAATATATTGGGAAAATTTGAAGCAAAGAGCAAAGCTAATAATAATGTCGAATACTTGTTGGATTTCTTCTCAGGACATGAACTGGTTATTACTAACACCATGTTCCAACATAAAAATGTGCACAAATTCACATGGAACAAACCCTAAGACATGGAGAGAAGATGCAAGGAATAAGAAAAGTCTCATCGACTATGTTATTGTTGATAGTGATGTTTTCTCTCTGGTGCTGGACACTACAGTGTACAGAAGATTGAAATTGGAAGTGGTCACCATTTAGTCATTAGCAGGATAAAATTGAATATTTCATATTGAAAAGAAGAACATATAAGAAAGTTTTAAAGCGAATAAAAGTCGAGCAGCTCTCAGATGTGAACTGTAGGCTGAAATATACAAAGATTATTGAAGAAAAAATGAAAGAGTTTGAGAACAGGAACCAAACCTTGGAGATTCAGTGGCAAGCTCTGAAGAAAACATTGATTGATTCAGCCAGAGGCATGTGGTGAGATTGTCTGCAAGGATAGAAAAATCAAAACTCCATTGTGGACACAGGAAGTTAAACAGGCAGAAGAAGGAAAAGGAAGCATATTAAAAGTTGAAAGTTCCTGGCAAATAAAAGTCAACTTCTGCTCTTAGAGAATACAGAGACAAATGTAAGCAAGCTAAACACTGTGTAAAACTAGCTAAACAAAAGTCATAGAAAGACTTTGAAATAATATAGAAAATAAATATCAAGAAATGGCAAGATATTCTGGAGGTTGTTGAAGAAGCTCAGAAATAGAGGAAAGAGTGCTGTAAAAGGAATTAGAGATGATATAGGTGACATGAAAACAGGAGAAAAAGATATCCTTGAAGTCTGGAGTAATTACTTTGAAAAATTGCTAAATGAAACTAGCAGTGGTGACAGCACAGCGATAAAAAAAAAAATACTGACCAGGTATGCAATCAGGATTACATATCCATACTTGAAGTAGAAAAAGCCATCAAAAATCTGAAATGTGGAAAGGCAGCAGGAGTAGATGATATTTGACCAGAAATGCTCAAGTATGGAGGTATAAAAGTTTTACAATGGCTGCACTGCATAGTTCAGAGGGACGAATTCCAGATGATTGGAGTAAATCTCTCATAGTACCCATATATAAAAAGGGAAATAAAACTGAATGTGAAAATTACAGAGGTATATCTCTGTGGAGTGTTCCTGTAAGATTTATGCAAGTATACTTGAGAAACGGTTGAGAAGGATTGTGGAAGAGAAGCTTGATGAAGAACCAAGCTTCTTGGTGGATTCAGGCCAGATAGAGACTGTCAGGATCAGATTTTCACTTTACGACAAATAGTTGAGAAATCATGAGAATATAACAAAAATCTGTATTTAAGTATTGTAGATCTGGATAAAGCATATGACAAAGTGCCAAGAGAGAAGCTATTCAAAATGCTACAGTTATATGGTGTCGATGGGACATTATATCAAGCAATTTGAATTGTAAGTCAGCAGTTAGAATTGAAGGAAGTACAGGAAGATGGTTTATTGTTATATCTGGTGTCAGACAAGGATATACATTATCCCCTCTGTTATTCATTATATATATGGATCACATTATGAAGGAAAGTGGTATTAAACATGCTATTAAAATTGGAGATGTTAATGTCAGCTCTTTTCTTTATGTAGATGATGTTATACTTCTAAATAAATCCACTACAAGTCTGCAAGATTCCCTGACTAAATTGAATAACTGTTGTAATATATATGGTATGAAGGTCAGCAATAACAAGACAAAGAGAATGAAAATAGGCAGAAACATTGAAAATATCGACTGTATTGTGAATGGAGAAGCTATTGAACATGTAAAACATTTTCGCTACTTAGGCACGATTTTTAGTGAAAATGGTAAATTAAATATGGAAATAGATAACAGAATCAACAAAGCTGGTATGGTAGGAAGTCAACTGAATAAATTTATATGGAATAAGAGAGAAATTAGCTGTATAGAAAACAGTGTTCAGACCAGTTTTAACTTATGGATCTGAGAGCTATGCTAGAAGTAAAACACCTGACCAAAGACTAGAGACTGCAGATATGAGTCCTGAGAAAGATTAGGGGCATGAACAGATGTCATCAATGGCAGCATCATATTAAAAATATTAGGAAAGAACTTAACATTGTTAGCATAGCTAATCTCAGGTGGTATTTTCACTTAAACAAAATGGGAGAGAAAAGATTAGCAAAACAAGTGTTCTCTGCCAGGTTGGCAGGAAAAAGACCAAGATATAGGTGGATTGATACTGTAAAAAAATGCCTTAGAAGATTGAAATATAAGATCGCACAATGTTGAAACCTTGACATGTAATAAATGTTATTTGGAGAAAATTGTAGATAGGAAGTTAGTAATGATTTAAATTTTTTATGTAGTACTATCATATCCTGTACACCCCTTGAGGATAAATGTCAGGAATTTGATGATGATGATTTTTGATGGTACACCTAAAATTTCTATAAAAATTCTTGATGTTGTTCAGAAGAGGGCAGTTCAGCTGATTGACAATCTCTCTCTCTCACACACACACACACATTCTCTTTAACCACCCTCTCACAGACAGTAACTTTTTGCATTCTCTTCTACAGATATTTTATGGGTTCTGTTCAGCATGACTGGCATCCATCATGCCTCCTCACTTCCCTTTTTATGCTGATTCTACAGCAACAAGCATTGGTTTCCCATTATCCTTTAAATTGAATTATTTACTCATTGCTTCTACAGTTTGAGTATTGTAGCTGCAATTTTGTATTCAGTCATATTTCTGTAATTTTGAATTAATTTCTCCTTTGGGATGTTTCAGTCTTTTAAGGAAAAAAATGGCAGGGGACTAAAATCTACTGAGCTGGTAGAGAGCTATCAGTAATGATATGCTTAACTAAGCATGCTCCGTATTTACATATTTACAATTATCACTGCTCAAATAAAATTGCCAGGCCAAAAACAAGGCTATCTCTGTTTCAGGAGAAGATAAAGATAAGTAGAAATAGAGAGTTTGACTCTTTCTATAACTAATTCATTTTTAGATTTGAGTTCGAAATGCATAGTTTCTACTACAAGCTATCATCAGAGTTCTCTCACAGACTATTGATGCTACACTTAGCTTTAATGTAACACTGTAACTATGCCTCACACAAACAGAAGAATAGATCAGATGTTACTGTCATATCTACACAAAACTGTGGAATGGATTGATTCTCAGTTTTGATGCCTTGTGAAATATCCAATCTCATCTCATCTCATCTGCAAAGTTTTTCACTCATATGGTAATTAGAATAGAAAAGAGGGTCGCATTTTGCATGGTATTTGGAAATTGCACGTGCAGTCTTGCAGGCAGGGCTGTACTTACACTTTTACCGAGGGGTGGGCCCCAAGTGCTAGAGAGTGCTCTGGAGTTTCCCTCACATTGCTTGGAGACCTTAAATTGGCCCTAATTTTTTTTTTTGGGGGGGGGGGGGAGCAGGTAGAGCCTAATGCACCTGTGCATAAGTACAGCCCTGCTTGCAGGACATCAGATCTTTTACTGTGCCAACAACGACTGACATGCTATATGCAACATGAACTGCATGTGTTGGTTACATTATGTGTCTAAGCTGCTCTTAGCTTGAGTTATTATGTCTTAAAAAACATAAATGTTCACTTTATCTTGGTAGATTTTTCCAGTTGTGTTTTCTGATTATTGTGCATATTCACACTAATGATGCCTGATAAATGGCAGTGAAACATATTTGTATTCTTGTTCAAAATAATTTTAACCAGGATGTTTTCTATATCTTATTATTATATGGCTTTTACTGTGATAAATTATTTCAAAAAGACCATTTCCCACAGATTTGCTGTATTCTTCATACAGACATTCATTAGTAATTAATTTTCAATGATATAATCTCAGGAGTGCTTAAGTGTCAAAGCTGTATAACTGAGAGGAGACCTCCACACAGCCTTTAAAGGAATGCGGAGAACCGACCAGGGCCTCTGACCTACGAGGATGGGCTGGCAGTTTGGGATTTAGCTGACCAAATTGTATTCTTATTGGTTAAACCAAAATAAAAAATGATGGTACAACATGACAAAATTTCATGCCGGCTGGGGCGTCGCCCGGTTAAACAAGGCCCCTGTTGTTTTCGCCAGGGAACCAGGGCGAACAGTGAAAAGTCAGCTACTGGAACAAATCTGAAAACACACCCTAACTCAACATCACCAGAGTTAAAGATCGGTACTATCAACATAAGAAGCCTGAATGGCAAAGAAATGGAGCTAGCAGAGGAATTAGATAAGTACCAGATTGACATAATAGGGGTGACTGAAACAAAACAGACAAAAACTGGTGAGATCTTTCTGAGCAATAAATATAAAATGTTATATTCAGGCAATGACAATCAAGTAAAACAATGAGACTTATTTGTGCCTATGGTCCTGCAGAAGGCCCTACAAAGGTAGAAGTGAAGGAATTTCACAAAAAATTCCTCCACTTCTATCTACTAGAGAAAACTACTGACACAATGAAAAAAGAAAAGTTGGTCCTTGTTGGGGATCTAAATAGCAGAGTAGGAAGTGATTGTCAGACATACAAAAATGTTTTGTGAAAATTTGGAGAAAAGAGCAAACCTAATAATAATGGCAAATACCTGTTGGTCTGGTCAGAACATGGACTGGTTATTACTAACACCATGTTCCAACATAAAAATGTGCACAAATTCACATGGAGAGAAGAGGCTAGGAATAAGAAAAGTCTCATTGACTATGTTATTGTTGATGGTGATGTTTTCTCCCTGGTGCAGGACACCAGAGTGTACAGAGGATTTGAAATTGGAAGTGATCACTATTTAGTCTTGAGTAGGATAAAATTGAATTTCATATTGAAAAGAATGACATGTAAGAAAGTTTTAAAGCGAATAAAAGTTGAGCAGCTCTCAGATGTGAACTGTAGACTAAAATACACAAAGATTATTGAAGAAAAAATGAAAGAGTTTGAGAACAGGAACCAAACCTTGGAGATTCAGTGGCAAGCCTTGAAGAAAATCCTGATTGATTCAGCTAGAGAGGCATTAGGTGAGGTTGTCTGCAAGGATAAAAAAATCAGAACTCCCTGGTGGACACAGGAAGTTAAAGAGGCAGTGAAGGAAAAGAAGAAAGCATATCAAAAGTTCCTGGCAAATGAGTCAGCTTTTGTTCTTAGAGAATACAGAGACAAATGCAAGAAAGCTAAATAGTGTGTAAAACTAGTGAGTTTGAGAACAGAAACCAAACCTTGGAGATTCAGTGGCAAGCCTTGAAGAAAATCCTGATTGATTCAGCTAGAGAGGCATCTGGTGAGGTTGTCTGCAAGGATAAAAAAATCAGAACTCCCTGGTGGACACAGGAAGTTAAAGAGGCAGTGAAGGAAAAGAAGAAAGCATATCAAAAGTTCCTGGCAAATGAGTCAGCTTTTGTTCTTAGAGAATACAGAGACAAATGCAAGAAAGCTAAACAGTGCGTAAAACTAGCTAAACAAAAGTCATGGGAGGACTTTTGCAAGAATATAGAAAATAAATATCAAGAAGGTGGCAAAATATTCTGGAGGTTGTTGAAGAAGCTTAGGAATGGAGGAGAGAGTGTTGTAAAAGGAGTTAGAGATGATAAAGGTGATATGAAAATGGGAGAAAAAGATATCCTTGAAGTATGGAGTAATTACATTGAAAATTTGCTAAATGAAACAAGCAGTGCTGACAGCACAGTGATAAAAAACACTGACCAGGAATGCAGTCAGGAATACATATCCATACTTGAAGTAGAAAAAGCCATCAAAGACTTGAAATGTATTGGCTTGTGGAAAGGCAGCAGGAGTAGATGATATTTGACCAGAAATGCTGAAGTATGGTGGTATAAGAGTCTTACAGTGGCTGCACTGCATAGTTCAGAATGCCTGGACAGAGGGACGAATTCCCGATGATTGGAGTAGAGCTTTCATAGCACCCATATATAAAAAGGGAAATAAAACTGAATGTGAGAATTACAGAGGTATATCCCTACTGAGTGTTCCTGGTAAGATATATGCAAGTATACTTAAGAAACGGTTGAGAAGAATTGTGGAAGAAAAGCTTGGTGAAGAACAAGCTGGATTCAGGTCAAATATTGGCTGTCAGGATCAGATCTTCACTTTACGACAAATAGTGGAGAAATCATGGGAATGTAACAAAGATCAGTATTTAAGTTTTGTCGATTTGGAAAAAGCATATGACAAGGTGCCAAGAGAGAAGCTATTCAATACGATACAGTTATATGGTGTCAATTGGGCATTATATCAAGCAATACTTAGTCTTTATTTGAGTTGTAAGTCAGCAGTTAGAATTGAAGGAAGTACAGGAAGATGGCTTAATGTTAAATCTGGTGTGAGACAAGGATGTACATTATCCCCTCTGTTATTCAATATCTATATGAATCGCATTATAAATGAATGTGGTATTAAACATGCTGTCAAAATTGCAGATGTTAATGTCAGCTCTTTGCTTTATGCAGACGATGTTATACAGGGTGTTCGGGATAAATTTGACAGTTTCGTAAGGAAAAAGAAAATCTTCTTTGTATCTGTTAAATTTAATGAATTGACAAAAAAACATTACAGGCAGAGTTAATTACAATACTATCAACAAGATTTACTCAAAATAACCACCATTAGCATCGATCACAGCTTCAATTCTGCTTCGGAACCTCGAACAAGCTGATGCTACAGTCTCCCTGGGAAGGGCCGCAAAAACTGTTTTAATTTTATCCATTAACTGGGCTTTTGTATTACTGGAAGTGCGATTGGTGTCTTTTTCAACTGCGCCCCATACAAAATAATCCATGGGGTTAAGGTCTGGGGAGTTTGGAGGCCAAACATTTGGACTGGTGAAGTCGTAGAAATTTTCAGACAACCATTTTTGACTTTTCCCAGAGGTGTGGCAAGGGGCCGAATCCTGCTGCCATACATACGGCCTACCATTGGCTACCCTTGTTATCCAGGGCGTGACTACAGTTAGCAACTCCACGAACAAAGCCCGAATTCCAATGCCAGGGTTCTTCAACACCTGTTCCTGCAGATTTGCGAGGAATTCTGCTGTACGAACACAATCAGATCGTCTGCTAGGGATCTTTCTTCTTGCTACATCCTCGTAGTCACCATTGCAAGTCTCTAGTTCATGCCTGATTGTTTTTACTGTATTCAGGGAGCATTGGGCAGCAGTCGTAATATCCTTATTTTGATGGCGGGCACGAATCATCATGATACAAGTTATTCTCTTCCATGATTCAGGTGGGTTCCAGCTATCCATCCTTTCTGACATCTTGTATATGAATGAAGAAGGGTCCAAACTTTTAAATGAAGAGAAGTGTGTGTTAATACATGTAACTTACGGAAAAATATAATTAATTATAAATATGTCAAATTTATCCCGAACACCCTGTACTTCTAATTAAATAAATCCACTACAAGTCTGCAAGATTCTCAGACTAAATTGAATAACTGTTGTAATAGATATGGTATGAAGGTCAGCAATAAAAAGACAAAGACAATGAAAATAATCATAATCATTGAAAATGTCAAGTGTGTTGTGAATGGAGAACCTGTGGAACAAGTAAAACATTTCAGCTACTTAGGCACGATTTTTAGTGAAGATGGTAAATTAAATATGGAAATAGACAACAGAATCAACAAAGCTGGTATGATAGGAAATCAATGGAATAAATTCATATGGAATAAGAGAGAAATTAGTTGCAACACTAAATTAGCTGTATACAAGACAGTGTTCAAACCAGTTTAACTTATGGATCTGAGAGCTGGGTCAGAAGTAAAACACTTGACCAAAGACTAGAGACTGCAGATATGAGACTCCTGAGAAAGATTAGAGGCGTGAATAGATGGCATCAATGGCAATATCATATTAAAAACAAGGATATTACGAAAGAACTTGACATTGTCGGTACCCAGGAATGCATTAGCAGAGCTAATCCCAGGTGGTATGGCCACTTAAACAGAATGGGTGAGGAAAGATTAGCAAAATGAGTGTTCTCTGCCAGGTTGGCAGGAAAACGACCCAGAAGAAGACCAAGATATAGGTGGATTGATACGGTACAATGTGCCTTAGATGATAGAAATATAAGATCTGATAATATTGGAGTCTTGACAAGTAACAGACTGAGTTGGAGGAAAATTGTGGATAGGAAGTTAGTAATGAACGAAATTTTTCATGTAGTACTATCATATCCTATACACCCCTTGAGGGTACATGTCAGGAATTTGATTATGATGATGATTATATAATCTGAAGAGACAAATTATAACTTTTTATTTCTTTGGTTCAATCATATGAATTTGCAAATGAGAATGTTTTCTCAGGAATGTTTCAAATAAGAGTTGAATTATTACAGATCTGATTTTTGTCACTTTCTGTGGACATTTTTTACCTGCTAGCTGATTGGATCTCAAATAAAACATTATTTTTTTTATAGTTTCTGCTAAATTAATTTTCTATAGCTACAGTAAAATACTGATTATCTTCTGCTCAATTATCTGTGTGGTTGGATTAACCATGGTCCTCTGTAGTACATACAAATTTCTGCAGAAAATGGTGATATTGTCATAATTGATGTTCTGCCAAACATAACATCACTTGTTCAACTTGACTAAGGTGTGATTAAAACCAGAAACAATTATATAGAAAAATTCTGATGTTAGGCTTTATTACAGAAGAGAAAAATTCCCTTTTCCATAACAATTAAAGATGCTATCTATCACATTTCTACAGCCTACAGAAGTTAAAAGTGAAACAATTGAAAAATCAATCAAAAAATATTGCCCAATAACTTTGTCATCACTGAAAATAATTTGGAAGTGGCAGACTCAAATAATAGTATAGAAATCATGCAGACAGCAGGATCAAGTGTTTCTCTTGACAAGGATGCCAATGAGGACCTCCAACCAGCTAACAAGTAAGTCATAACGAAGCCCTCCTCAACAGCTGTAGAAACATTACTTAAATTCTTGGAAAGTCATGATGATGATGTTGAGTACATTGAAGTGTTACAAATTCATGGATGTATAAGAAAAATAAAACAAAAAATAATGCTACAAAGAAAACAACAAAAATCCTGGACTTTTTATCTAAATAAGTTTAAACATGTTCAGTTTTCTATTTACATACTACAAGAATACGTAAAGAAAGGTTTAGGTGTAAAATTCTTTATTCTTAATGCTTAATGGTACGACCAACACTAAGAGGTTACCATAGAATAATCAGCAATTTACTGTATTTCTATAGTCATTGTCCACCTGAGTTGGCAGTAGTAATTCTTCACACTTTCCTCTAAATATATTAAAGCATGTGCAATGACCATTCACAGTTCAGTTACAAACTTACGAATTTTCTTCCTCTCTATTGCTATTCCTTGGAACAATTGCCATTAATGTGTATTTCTTAAGTGCAGTCAAACGATACAGCAGCTGCAACAGGTACTTCCAATGGTCACTATCCTCCACCACCAAGCTCAGGTGTTCTGGTGGATATTCATATCTGATGTTTTTTTTTGTTTTTCTTTTGGTAATTAGTTTCTTTTTTCTTCAACAACAGATGCTATCTCTGGGCTACGGCAGATGATGGAAAAGTATTGAGAGAAACAAAGGGAGCTCCAGTCGACATTTATTGATCTGGAGAAAGCATACGATAGTGCCAAGGCAAGAAGTCTGGAGGTGTCTGAGGGAGAAGAAGGTTCCGGAGAAATATGTCATCAGGTTGGTGCGGGAAATGCACAGAAATGTGAAGACAAGTGTTCGGACCTGTCTGAGACAGACAGAAAGTTTTCAAGTAACAGTTGGCTTGCATCAAGGGTCAGCATTAAGTCCATTTCTGTTTAATATTGTGATGGAGGTGGTAACAGAGGAGGTGAGAGAAGATGCGCCTTGGACAATGTTGTATGCAGATGACATCTTGCTGTGTGCAGATTCAAGAGAAGAAGCAGGATCTAAACTGGAAAGATGGAGAAAAGTACTGGAAGAGAGAGGTATGAGACTGAGCAGAAGTAAGACAGAGTATATGTGTTGCACAGTGGGCGTCAGACAGGAGACTGATCTGGAGGTGAAAGGAAATGTCATCAGGAAGGTGAGAAACTTTAGATACTTAGGTTCAACAGTGGAAGAAGATGGAGGAGCTGAGAAGGAAGTGGGATGCAGGATACAAACGGGTTGGAGGAACTGGAGGGAGATGGCTGGAGTGTTATGCGATAAGAGGGTGCCAATCAATCTGAAAGGCAAAATCTATATGACAGTAGCGAGGCCAGCTATGACATATGCTATAGAAACTGTGGCCCTGAGGAAAAATAACATTAGCAGGATGGAAGTAGCAGAGATGAGAATGCTTAGGTGGATGTGCAGTGTGACCAAAAAGGATCGTCTGAGAAATGACTATGTCAGGGGAACAGTGAAAGTTACGAACTTAGGAGCGAAAATACAGGAAGCAAGGTTGAGATGGTTTGGTCATGTGATGAGGAGGGAGGACGAATATGTGGGAAGAAGGGTCATGCAGATGGATGTGCAAGAAAGGCGAAAGCGTGGATGGCCAAAGAAGAGATGGAGGGAGCTGGCAGAAGAAGACTTGAGGATGAAGAACTTGGATGTGGTGACAGCCCAAGACAGGAAGGTGTGGAGGAGACTCATTATCAACAGTGACTCCACTTAAGTGGGAGAAGTTGCAGAAGAAGAAGTTTCATCTTTCTTCCCGCTTTATTGCATTAACGTATTATAGATTGCATAACCTCTTGCATTTGCCATTAAAAAAATTATACAAGTTTAATCATAAACTGCCTTATTGTTAGAATGTATTTAATAGTGTAACTCATGGAAAATAAACTATCTTAAAGAGCATAAGCATTGTAATATGTAGTGCATTTGTTTAACTATAATTTCTTCAGGGATCTGATGTAACATATGTGTCTAAGATTCATCAAGAATTTGAAGGTCATCCTCATTACTTGAAAGGAGAGGATCGACGGCGTTGGGAAAAAGAATTTGGTGTACAACATTATGCTGGAGCTGTAATTTATTCAGTCGAAGGATTCTTGGAAAAGAACAAAGATGTTCAGCAGGATCCCTTGTTTGAAATAATGCAGAAATCTTCAAATTCTTTTGTTTGTGAACTTACAAAGTTTCAGGTTTGTTAAATTAATAATAATTTAGAGGAAAAAAGAAATCTGAAATCTAGTTCACTCATGTTGTGCTATATGTTTTGTATATCTCTTTCAGAATTGAAATTGTACTATAACATTCAGAAATAATGATATTTATATAGTTTTTCATGCAGTTGAAGGTAATTGAAAATGAACCTAGAACTTATTCATTTCTTGTACTTCAATCAGGAGATGAACAAGTTCTAGATTCATTTTAATTGATCTCATTACAGATCCTTTATTTATTTTCAAAGTTCTGTAATAAAATTGCCCCAAATGATTTCATAGCTTTACATATGATTAGATGATTTCATATGTATACAATTAAAAAAGTTAGGAAAGATTAACTGATAACATTTATTTATATATTTATTTATTTTTTTAAGTTAGGAAATTTATTGACCTTTTTTAGTTATCTTACATTAGCTACTTAGGTGGTGCCCTTTGGAATTGTCAGTTATTGTTTAATTAGCTTTATACATGTACTGAAGATGCCTGTGATACTGAGGCAAAAATTCTACTAATAAATAATATTTTATGCGAGTTAATTCTACTCACGGTAATTCCTTTCTGAAACAGAAATGAAAACTACATAAATATAGAATTAAACACATGTTTAATGGTTCCAGTATCTTGTTTCTGTAAACAGAGACATCATCTCGGATGCAATATTATGAACTGTAATAATGTACACAAACAACAAAAAATAAGTGAAAGATAAAGAGCCAAGAGGCTATTTTTCCGGCAGCATAAATTAAGGGGATAATAAATCCCTCATTATTTTACAGCCGGGTACGAAACTCGGAGATCGAAATCTAAGAGTTTCATGCTGAAGAACTATCGGCGAGTCCAAGCATAAGTCATCACTTGGGTATGTTTTATATTATGAGAAAATATTAAGGATAGTGACGGAGCTTGCTCCACCTTTGACATGAGTTGCCATAGTGTTGTACTACCCAAGTGACTTACGCTTGGACTTGCCGATAGTTCTTCGGTGTGCATTCAAAATACATACACCTCTTTGAGCCCTTTGAAAAGATGTACAGATGGTACAGCAAGTCAAATTTGTAGCATTCTAGTAGTTTTAAACTGCTCAGAATGCGAGGCAGGGTAAGCTCTGTGATAATAGCATCTAGAAACTGTGATTGGTTATTGTGCCAACCAATCCAATTGAACGTTGTCATTTGTCATGGGTTGCTGTTTTGGTTTTCTGAGTTTCATCTGTTTTGCTTGCATGAAGTCTGAACTGACGTGGTAGGCAAGTTTTTAATATATAATTTTCGATAAATTTATAACTTTTTTGTCCATATTTACAATGGGAAACAGTAATGTAATCAAAGGAAGTAAGCCTTGTCCTCTTCTTCCAAATTTTACACCTTTGAGTAATTCAAAAATACCAACCAACTGATATACACACACACACACACCAAAATGAAAGGCATATATACCACTGCTTGCCTTTACAGCGATCAAAACATTTGCAAATATTTTCAGGGTGAGCTCTAAAACAGCAATATCTTCTTACTTCTCTAAATTCCTGACTCTAAGAAGCAAAGCAGAAAACACATCAAATTTTTTTCTCTGAAATAGGCTTAGAACTCTTCAGCATGGCTATCAAAGAAATGTCTATAAACTGCTCGTCTTGAATTTTGAGCAATTGCTGTAGTACCACATGGCATCTATTATGAGATGTCAAAATATCTACCGAGGTCTTTCTCTAGAGCAACTGCATTGATTTTATAAGAGAATCTGATGAAAATGAATTTCTTAATTCCTGGCAAGGAGCAACTCTTGTTGCCTTTACAGAACCTGGTAAACATATACATGATTCCAGCTATCATGTAATTACTATGATTAATTTATCAAGTAGTTCTGGCTGGCTAGGTGCTTGTGTAAGATATTGAGGAAGGGAAGAAATGATCAACCATTGTCTTTTATGCTTTCTGGAAAGTAGCAACTTTTTTTTTTTCCAAGACACAATCTTAATCAAATTCCATTGGCATGCAGCTGCTGTATATTGCAGATCTTGAATTAAACTGTATATGTAAATTCAAATGCTGCAAATTTTTCTTCATTTACATAGATTTTTTAAGTTCGCTGAAGCCCAAGAGATGGGGAGGAACACTGGATGTGCTGGCATCTGATGTTTCAAACAATAGCGAAACAGATTTCTAAGCAGTTCTGCATTTTTATATAAGTTGCATGTTTTTAATTTGACATTCTCATGCTAAAGTAAAAGCTGAATATATTTATAAAAGATCTATCTTGAGTTCTAAAATGAAAGATGTATTATCATCTTTCATCACTATGGAGTGTCCCAGGGCTGTGTCCTATGACCATTACTCATTACTCTTTAATTTGTACATAATGGTATAATGGAAGATTTGAGGTGGGGGGGGGGGTGATATTAAGCAGTTCATACAGGTCTTTCATCCTTGTGAATGAGACATCAGGAAAAGCAGTGCATGATGAGGAGAGACCAGACCACCTGAGTGAGCCAGAGGTATATGAGAAATTGAGCAAACTTGATGTTAATAAGGCTGTGGAACTTGATATGTCACCACGTATTTTGAATGAATGTGCCCCAGAGTTAACATCTACCTTAACATATTTGTTTAATATGAGTTTTACATTTGTCAAGTTCCAAAAGAGTGAAAGGAAGAAAGACTGTACCACTTCATGGGGTAAATTTGAATGGGGATATTCAATTGTTTGCAGATGATGCGAAGTTGTGATGAACTATGAGAAGTAGAGCAGATGTTGTTGGCCTTGCAAGAAGATTTGAATAGGCTGAGTGAAGGCATGGGAGAAGCAATGCCAGTTCAATCTTTAAAGGTACCTGTGGCATGACTATAAACAATAAATTACATGATAAAAACAGTAATTAACTCTAATGAAATGAAAGTACAGATATTTTGTACTGAAAATAACAGTACATTATCAATACATAAAACAAGCAAATCAAAGAAACAGGAATACAAGGTATGTACAGCAGTTGGTGGTTTACCAATTAAAAACTGTTGCCGTGTGCTAGAAATTAATATTATCAAAAACTATTTTTGATGATTACATAAAATAGTTTTTGATAATATTATTTATTAATATTAATTTCTAGTTTACCAATTAAATCTGGTTTACCAATTAAAAATGTGGTAACAGTTTTTAATTGGTAAACCACCGACTGCTGTATGTACCTTGTATTCCCTTTTTGATCTGCTTATTTCTACACACTGATGATGTACTGTTATTTTCAGTACAAAATATCTGTACTTTCATTTCATTAGAGTTAATTACCCTGGTTATTGTGTAATTTATTGTTTATGCCAGCTCGATGTTGCGAAATGTAAGGTTTTAAATTTTGGAAAATAAAGATGGGATGTAGAATTTACTCTTGGTGGAGATATATTGTTGGAGGTGCAGGAAATAAGAGCTGTTGTGGTAATGGTGGATAACGATTTACAATTTAAAAGACACATTGCCAAAATTGTGAGGACAACACAATGAATTCTGTCAAGGATTCAGAACGACACTGACTTGTAGAAGTAAGGAGATTCTGGTTTCATTATATAAGGCCTTGATTAAGCCACATATGGGCTATTGTACACCAATTTAGTCATCTGGTTTTCAGAAGGATGAAGCATTGATTGACTAAAGTACCTTCTGATCTCTGGAGTATTTAATATCAAAAAAGATTAAGAAGATGCAGTTTACAGAGTCTAGTGGATAAGAGGAAGAGGGGTGATGTGATAAAGACATACAAGTTAGTAAGGGGTTGTTATAGGATTAACTTTGACGAGGTTTTTCATAAAATGATGGGAGATCAGGTGGAAGCTGTATAAAGGACTGAGAAGCAGTTTTTTTCATGGAGAGTTGTGAATGACTGGAATGCATTGCCTGAGAGCATGGTGTCTACAAAGAATTTGAATGTGTTTAAGGCACAGTATCATGAGTTATGTGTATTACAAAGAGGGCCTCCTAGATGAGGTTTTGACTCCATGGGGGGGTCTTAGGATAATAATAATATTCAGTTATTTGCTGATGATGCAGAACCAGGGAGGGCAGTAGTTGATAAAGGTGATGTAGATACCTTACAGGATTATTTAAATAAATTGGTAGTGTGAACAAAGGATGGTTGTCAATTTGAAGTTGTAAAATGTAAGGTAACTTCAAGATGAAAAAATTACATACCTCATATTATATTGATAGTACTAGTTTACAGGAAATTAATGAGGCTAGGAATCTAGGGATGATGGTGGATAGAAATAGAAATTTGAAATTCAGAGGACATATTGCAAGAGTTAGTAAAATAGCTCACAGGATTACTTGGAAGTGATGGCTGTGATTCAGCAACGTATCAACTACTGTGCACAGTTTGGTCACCTGCATTTCTGTGCAAAGGACTGAGAAGCAGTTTTTTTCATGGAGAGTTGTGAATGACTGGAATGCATTGCCTGAGAGCATGGTGTCTACAAAGAATTTGAATGTGTTTAAGGCACAGTATCATGAGTTATGTGTATTACAAAGAGGGCCTCCTAGATGAGGTTTTGACTCCATGGGGGGGTCTTAGGATAATAATAATATTCAGTTATTTGCTGATGATGCAGAACCAGGGAGGGCAGTAGTTGATAAAGGTGATGTAGATACCTTACAGGATTATTTAAATAAATTGGTAGTGTGAACAAAGGATGGTTGTCAATTTGAAGTTGTAAAATGTAAGGTAACTTCAAGATGAAAAAATTACATACCTCATATTATATTGATAGTACTAGTTTACAGGAAATTAATGAGGCTAGGAATCTAGGGATGATGGTGGATAGAAATAGAAATTTGAAATTCAGAGGACATATTGCAAGAGTTAGTAAAATAGCTCACAGGATTACTTGGAAGTGATGGCTGTGATTCAGCAACGTATCAACTACTGTGCACAGTTTGGTCACCTGCATTTCTGTGCAAAGGACTGAGAAGCAGTTTTTTTCATGGAGAGTTGTGAATGACTGGAATGCATTGCCTGAGAGCATGGTGTCTACAAAGAATTTGAATGTGTTTAAGGCACAGTATCATGAGTTATGTGTATTACAAAGAGGGCCTCCTAGATGAGGTTTTGACTCCATGGGGGGGTCTTAGGATAATAATAATATTCAGTTATTTGCTGATGATGCAGAACCAGGGAGGGCAGTAGTTGATAAAGGTGATGTAGATACCTTACAGGATTATTTAAATAAATTGGTAGTGTGAACAAAGGATGGTTGTCAATTTGAAGTTGTAAAATGTAAGGTAACTTCAAGATGAAAAAATTACATACCTCATATTATATTGATAGTACTAGTTTACAGGAAATTAATGAGGCTAGGAATCTAGGGATGATGGTGGATAGAAATAGAAATTTGAAATTCAGAGGACATATTGCAAGAGTTAGTAAAATAGCTCACAGGATTACTTGGAAGTGATGGCTGTGATTCAGCAACGTATCAACTACTGTGCACAGTTTGGTCACCTGCATTTCTTGGGGATTGGGAGGTGGTGAAGAGGATTCAGAGATCAGTGATCTAGCTGGTGACAGGTGTGTGGAATGTTCCTTGTGGGGATAGATTGAGGTGGAGGGGATTGCAGAGTTTAGCTGACAGGTGATATGATAGAAAGTTATAGGTAACTAAAGGGATCTATAAGATTGACACAAAAGAAATTTTAATTTTTCAGTACATGGGGAGTAGGAGAGCAAGGGTGTGCAGACTAGGTTCTTTATTTAGAGAGTGAGTGAGCAGAATGGATTGCCAGAGATGACTGTGTGCACCTCAACACTGAATTAGTTTAAGGAAATATATGATAGGTATTGTGTCAATGGATAGTATGGGTCTCTCATGATCAGTGTTTTGACTTCATGGAGTACCTATATAAATAATAATAATCATTATAGTGTTATTCTTTTTTAGAAAGAACTTGATAGACATTTAATTTATATCAGTGAGCATGTATTTCAACTTTCTTGACTTTATTCAAGTATTTTATTATTGTTGAAGCCAGTTTAAATCTCCATTTATATAATTTATTTTTATTAATAGTTATTCACTTAGTTCTTTACAGATTAAATTACATTTTTGCCTTACTTAGGATTTGTTAGGTGTGACAATTGCTAGACTTGGTAGTGGTGGAAGCACTATCTCACGTACTATGACTAAGGGAAAACCAACTGTTGCAGATGCATTTCGTCACCAGCTTACTGCCCTTGTGGAATTACTTCATTCAACAAATCCCTGGTAGGTACCGAAAACCAGATCGAGAGAATTCAAATATTTCCATTGAAATTTAAGGTAGAGCAAGTTTCTTTCTTATAATATAAAACAAAAAAGTGTTGATATGGATCTATGACAGTAAATATCCTTTCATTAAATCAAAATATGAAATTTGAAACAAGTGGAAAGTACCTTCACAGATCAGCAATAGCAAGTAGAAATAAGAGGATGGTATTAATTCATGAAAATGGCAGACTGGCAGCCACTGTAAGATGATACAGTTGAAGTGTTTAATGAATAGTTCATCAAGGAAGTAATTTATCTTGTAAATGTGTTATTATGCAGAGTTTGCTTGAGGAGGGATTACAAGAGGTGTGTGTATATACACCCATGTGTAATATATATATTTTTTCTTGGGCAGAATAGTGTTGTGAAGTAACATTTAGGTATTCACATGCATGTGGACTTACAATACATTGAATATATAAGATGAGAAACTAGTCTGCTTGCCTTGCCTTGTAAGTATCCAAGAATGCCTTTCATAGTAAAACTAATTTGAAGATAAATATTGTTGATGAAATCTATTGTCTGTATACCTCAACCATACTTTTGGCTTGGAGGGGGGGGGTACAAATTAAATGCCAAAGTTTCAATGATTCTGTGTATAAGCAATGGTGGTGAAAGCAGGGAGCCCATTGCTCCATCTCCATTGCTGGTTGTTATAGCTAACATGTCTGAATTTAAGATGGTGCTTAAAGAGTTTGCAAATATCAGGGGGGGGGGTAAGTTTTGGGAAGGAGAACTAGTGTAATGTCTACTAGAACATTTGTAAAAAAGGATGACACATAAAAGCAATTATTTTCCTCTAATTGAAGGTTCTGTATAGTGATTGAAGTGCATGGAGGTTTTTATGTAAAATTTGTTAGCTTATAAATGATTAATTTTAGTCAGTAAAGTATTTATTTGCATATTATTGTCTACGTAGTTCCAGAAACTTCACGTGAATCATTTGGAGATCTACGTTAACCTTTAAATTCTCTCCATGTTCTTGTTCTCTAAAATTGTGCCAAAGCAGTCCATGGCTCAAGTGAAAAACTGCAGCTTCTCACTCAGCCTATATTACAACTCAAAACAAGTGTAAGAAAATCAAAAAATCCAAATCGGATTTCATAATAATGAAATGCCAAAAACTTCAGCATTGTTCCATAGTGCTGATGATAGTACTCTCCATTCTCTTTCTTCATTTTGAAAACCTCATAGTTCTCAAATGATTCAGGCTTCAAGATCTTTCATAAGTAGTGTCTTATGGAAGCTCTTGAATGCTGATCTCACCATTCTCAAGTGTGGTGAAAATAATCTAGTGAATTTCAGTAGTATTAAACAGTCCTGCTCTATTTCTTGGAAGAAAGATCTTGCTTAACTTCCCTCTCATGTTTGGCAATATCAGTTTCTTGGTGGGACTGGGAAGTTGGCTTCCACATCTAGGTCACCCTTGTATAAACACATCACATTCGTAGACTTCCCAGTCCCAAAAAAACCTGGTATACAAAACATTCAAAACATTACTTGTTCAAAACATTACTTATCTGTTGCTCAACTGCTTACACTTTTATAAATCTCAAATCTGCCCAACCTTAGAATATTGTTGTAATTGCTGCATCCAAAACCTCTCTAAGAATTCTTAATTATATTTGTAGAACAGAGTCATCTGCTTAAGAAATGACCCTTCTCTCCCTCTCTCTTTGGTTTGCTCCAGTTACATTTCTCACAAATGCTCCATGATGTTTTTTTATAGCTACTTCTACTTTCACGGGACACTGTTCTACTGAACTGGCCACTACCAGTCCTCCACTTTCCTCTAATAATGTAAGAATATAGCAGCACTCTGTAGTCAACATCCATACTCAGTTCAACTGCATACTTATTGAACTCGCTTCTCATTTTTGTCCATTCCATCTATCTCTGTTCTTTGGGACAATCCTTCCCATGCTGTTTTTCCTGACAAATAGGAACTTCAGCTATTCAAAAAACTTGTTAGCAGATTTCATTTTTCTCCTTAAACCACATGCTCATACAATAGCAATGTTGTGTTTTAGGTTTGTGACCTCTCATGTGTGGAGTTGTGTACATATATATAAAGCTGTTTATGTATGTATACATAAAGTTGTATGGGAAGTTGAGATGGCCTCCTGGTCTTGTGAATGGTTGGCCTTTGCTGATCTTTTCATTCTCCTAACATGCATCCATACATCATATTTCTGAGTACTGTACAGACACTGCCATGAGAATTAGCAATAATTTTTATTCTCTAAGTTTAGTATGTTTCCATTGCTTGCTTCTCAGATATGTTGAACATAGTGATTGATCCATCTGACTTGTACAACTTTATGTATAACATCAAATTTGAGGCACTGTAAATAGGTATTCACTGTACAATATAATTTTTATCTCATAGTAATGGCTGATGAATGGATTCAAAAGTAGGTTAAATTATAAGAATTTTGTCATCAAGTTATGAATGGTCAAGCTACCAAAATTTTATTGTTCTGTTGATGAGAAATTTGCTGACATAAAGTGATCATACTATTTTCTTTCCTCAACATTAACATTTTATTAAAAATAGTGGTTTTACTTATTTTAGGTATGTGAGATGTATCAAACCAAATACCAAGAAATCCCCAAACCACTATGATGACAATCAGGTCTTAACTCAGCTTCAGTATTTAGGCATGTTGGATATAATTAGGATCAGACGAGAGGTTTGAAGCTTTTTATTCCACTAATGTGCTCTAGAAAATAGTGTCCATGAATTGCACTAAGTTTAATATTTATTTTTTCAAGCAACGTTTGCTTTGACTTATAATTTTACATTTAGAACATATTGATAAAGTAACATTTTTTTGTTTATTTCATGTGAAATGTCTGAAGTTCTGGATGTAACTAAGATAACAATTAACTAACTGAATCTATTTAGCTAATTAGATTACTAAGCCAATATTTCACTTTGATCACCAAGACATCCTCACAAGCACAAAGAAATATACTAAACACATGCACACAGGTACACCAGCAGCAACCATAGGCTTGTGTTTGTCTTCCTAGTTAGAAAACCAGCAAAAATTAGCAAGTTCAATAAATTAATTTTTTTTCCTTTCTTTTTGTTGTTTATACCTTTGGTGTTGTTTATACCATGAAGCACTTATAAATCAACAACACCTAAGCCCTTCTGTAGATATATATTAAAAGTGATTTCACAAGAATTAAAAAACGAAATTAAAATATTATTATCATAATTATCAGACTGCATGCATTCCATTCCAATCACCCACCATTCTCCATACAAAAATGTACTCCTTACTCCTCCATTCAAGTTAGTAAATAACTCTTTACTAACTTAAATGTCTCAGTCATATGCCCCATTTTCTCCTCCTATCCACTAGCCTATGGATATTGCATTTCCTTAATCTTTCTTAATATTCAACATTCTCTGAAATGTTGAGTATGAAGAGCCACCTAAGCTGGTCCTTTTCCAATATCTCTTCATCACTTTGAAAACTCAGTGATCATATCTGTAACAGTATTCCACAAGTGGCTTGAACAAGGCCTTATACAGTAGAATTTTAATCTCCTTACTTTTACATGTCAACGACATTACCATAATCCATTGAGCTGTTCTCAAAATTTTAACAATGTATCTCTTAAATTTTAGGTCTTTATCACCTCCATCTTTTCTAAGATATCTCAACCAATTGTATAATGAACTTTTCTTTTCCTCTCAAATTTAAAATCTTACCAGCAATTCTAAAACTTTTTGGTCTCAGTACCCCTTTGCACTCTTAAAAATTATTGAGAACCCCAAATAGCTTTTGTTTATGTAGATTATATTTTGATGTTTACTGCATTAGAAATTAAAACTGAGAAAAATTTAACATATTTATTTATTAATTCATTGAAAAATAACAATAATAAACCCATTACATGTTAATATAAATAACATATTTCTATGAAAAATAACTATTTTTCAAAACAGTAAAAAATTACTGAGAAGAGTGGCATTGTTTTAGATTTTTGCAGATCTCTTTAATGTCTGGCTTAATAGAAGACAACTTTATTCTCATATCCGTTTCTGAAGTCAGTATGTTGACATAGTTTTGGTTGAAGTATATGAAGATTTGGCCTAATGCAGATATGTAGTTGGAAAAGGGAGAAGTGTTTTAATAGTCTTTTCAGATAATTGGGGATATTCATCTTTGATGCTACACCAAAACTCGACAAGTGATAATTTCTTAAAAGTTAGTTGCAATGTGGAATCTGAAATTATATCAATGAACTTTTCCTACTCTTTTACATTAAAATCCATTGGTCTATCTTGCACTTTGAATGCATCTAATACCTCTGCATGATTTTGGAATATCATGAATATCATATCATTTGCAAAATATTGGTTCACTAAGTTATGCAGATCTTCTAAATGTTGACACATTTATTAATATTACCACTGATATCATCAGAAAAGTCTTAAGTATTGGGAAGCTGTTAGACTCACAGTGGTAGATACAAGTTTTCTAAAATTTTAATTTTTCTCTTGAAAGCTTGGATTTTACCATTGGCAACAGATACTGTCAGCTGTTTTCCTTTGACCTTGGGGACCCACAGGGGTCTGCAGATTATGCTTTGAGAACATCTGCCTTTACTTTGCAATATTGAATTGGCAACCCCATTTTCTTGTCCATTTATCTAGTCTTTTCAAGTCCTCTTCCAGAATCATAACCTCTGCTCTACTCCTCAAAGTTCTTCTCAACTTTGCATCACCTGCAAACAATTGCATATCACCCTTTGTTAAACACTTAGATGGCTGACACATTTAGAAAAATATAGAATTTATTAAAAACTCCAATATATATATATATATCATCAAGTATGACATGGACATCATCAGGGAGAGAAGAAATCAGTTAACTACATTCAAAACACAAATCATAAGATATGAGTCATGTAGCATATGCTTTCAAGCTCATGTCTCGGTCACAGTTGAGTTCAGAGGAAGAATACATTTGATAGTTTCTGTAACTAAAAATTAAATAACCTAATCAGTATGTTAAAAAAAAAAAAAAAAAAAAAAAAAATTATGAACAGTTAATGGCATTCACTTCCCAGAACTGGAATTGGCATACAATCAGAGCAACAAGGTTTGGATGGTGTCATAAGATTTAATATGTTCCATGGAACAGACGATCAAATTTTAATCTGCTGGAATGAATAATCTTGTTCTGGTTCCAAAGAATCATCCTGCATCTAGTGTCAGTGGCATGAGAAGCAAGGCAAGACTTGTCAGTTTCTGAAAATGCAGTGTAGTCCTGATGTTCTCATATTCTAATCTAAGTAGAACTGCTAGTCTATCCAAGGTAAGCATCTTCCTTGTCCAGTGCATTTGTTAGCTTGTTATAATAATTAAAGAGATTGTTATTCTTTTAGCAAACCCATGCAGCTCGTCAAAGATAAAACTTCTATTGTCAACCTATTTTTTAATCTTCCCCGTTGCTTCCAAACACACAAATTGTATATAATTTAAAGCCTTAGTTTATCAACTCCCTTAGTCTTATGACCATTTTGCTCTCTTTCTATTTCTTTGGAACTTGGCCCAGTGTAAGACTTACTTTAAACAAGTATGGCAGAACTGTTGTTAACTCCTTGGAACATTATCTCAGAATATACAGAACATGCAATGATATATCATCATCATTATTATTATTACATGACACCTCCAGGGAGTCTAAAGACTCATCGAGGAAGGGTACCTACTCTACAACTCTCCATCTTCGCCACTCAATCCACCAACTACAGCCAACTATATCATTAAGCCCTACAGCTTTATTAACATCAAGTTTACTTGAGTTCTCATATACCTCCTACTCAATCTTCTTCCTTCCTTCTCACTACACAAGAAATAACTTATGAATTGCTCATCTATAATATCTCAGGTATATCCTGCAATGGTTATCATTCTATCATTTTTGCCAACCACTATTATCATTCCATAATCATTTGTTCTTCTGCTAGCAATGTATCAAAAGAACTTCTCCTCCCCCCCCCCCCTTGTTAGCTGATGCTGCTCACACTACACTTTTTGCTACCCTTACTAAGTTGAACCACCTTCCTTGCCTGCACTTCTTATTTCCTCATGCAACTGATTATTTCCACACATGGCTATCACTTCAGCTATATAATAGCTACTATGAAATGATCACCTGGGTGGTAGTCAGCCATATAACGACTTCTCTGAGAAAGGGATATATTTGGAATTATAAGGCTGGTGATTATAAAAAGCTCAGGTGACAGCTTGCAGCTATATCATGTAATGAGGAATTGGTTGGAAAGGAGATTAATGATACTTGGTCCCTACTCAAGAATTATCTGGTGGAGGCAATGTCAGAATGTATTCCAAGTATTAGGAAATTAAATGAGGCAGGCAGGCATCAAATGGATGAATGAAGAGATTAAGCATGCAGTCAGTCTAGAAGATGGCATTATGGAGCAGCAAAAGAGTAGTAATAATCAGTTGCATGAAAAATAAAAAGAGCAGTCAAGAAAGGTGACTTGGTAAGGGTTATTTTTACTAATGGGAGGAAAATTTGACACCCTCTTTATAATTGCATCTTCTGACATGATGATGATAAAATTGGAGTTCTTTGATCCTTGTGTGCCTTTTGTTATACTGCATTAAGATACTTGTTTTAAACTCAAAAAAATTCATTCTCTTTTTCCCCAAATGCCAATTCTTCCTTTCAGTCTATATTACTATAATTAAAATTACCTGTAATGATCACTCTTTTTTTTATTTGCAATGCTATGAATTTCCTTCTTACTATTCTTACATTAGAGGTCTATATCAACATCCAGTTAAATATTTCATCTTGTCCACCTCATGCCATCTTGCCTCAAAACCACTATTTGCCCTTTGCTCCACCTTGGATGGGCATAAGTTTTCTACCATCAACAGCAATCCCTTTTTCTTTCTGCCTTGTCTGTCTCCACACAAAAAAAAAACATAATATCCCTCCACTTCTATTCCTGTCAGAATGGATGTCATCCTCATCAAACCATCTCAACTTATTATTATTATTCGTGACACCTCCAAGGAGTCCAAAGACTCATCACAGGAGGACACCCACTATACAACTGTCTCCACCACTACTGCCAATCATCTCCATCAACGCCATAAAAACTGTTATTCCAATAGTTTTTCTCTGCACGAAGTCAATCATGCACCAATTTTATTCCCCTTGTTTCAGATACTTCTGGCATTCATAAACAAACATAGCTCATTTGTCATTCTGTGATAGGTCCCACTAAAATTACTACTAAGACATGACTCCTCCATACCTCACCTTAGCCATTCCTGTCTATTGCCACCAATCTCAACACACTCCAGTCACATATGCACCCCCACATCCAAGTCCATCCCAATCCTTTTTTCTCAGACATTGACTTATCTCTGTCCATATCTCTGTCTGTCTTGTATTCTTGCTCTTTCATTCCATTCACTCACACTACTTACCTCTCTATTCACGCTCTCCTTCAATCTCATAACCCTATCTTCTTGCTCTTCCACACCTCTTACTTTTAAGATCTTCTGTTCACTGCAGTCATTATACTCATTTCCAGTAGCAGCCTCTCCAATTGGCTGACATCAAAAGCACTTAAATGCAATCTATCTCTTATCTGACTGTCAGAATCATCCTACATATTAACAAACTGCACTCCTTTCTAAGTAAAAGAAAGCAGAGTATTTGGTGTGTTGTCCAGGTATGATAATGATGAGCTGAGCCAGCAAACAAAGAATTGTGAACAACATGCTACAATAGCTGTGTGATGGCTCAGCTCATCATTATCATACCTGGACAACACACCAAATACTCTGCTTTCTTTTACTCTCCTCTTGATATCCATTTTCACATTCTTGTTCCCAACCAAATTATTCACTCCTACTACCACGACCAACTCTTATATTCACTCACTTCTCATGTCCAACACTTCTTAGATATGACTAAGGGGTGTTGATCTCTCAAAATATCTCATTTTTCCTTTAGTCCACTACCACTCACATTCAAAGAACCCTCATAATTCATGAGCATATCATACTTTCTGCATACATCCCATACTTGCTATAAATTAAAGATGCCAAAAAATTATAATGTTGGTTTCATCCTTTATCCAAGTGTAAGCAAACGAAGTTTGTGCGTGAAGTCGCTTTGTGACTGGGTTACTTGTATATAGAGGCTAATGACTTCACATAAGTTGCCTTAGTATCCCATAATGCAACATACATCCTTATAGACATGTATAATGCTACGCATTATGGGAAGTTTCTGTTACTGGTGGTGTGTATCTGGACATGCTACAAAGGTACCAAATACTACAATTAGACGATGATGGCCACTATGGACACTTAAATTTCCAGCAGGGTGGAGCACCTATTCATTACCTGACAGGCAGATGGATTGGTAGATGGGCATCTGTAGCATGGCTACCCTGTTCCCCCAACCTTACACCATTAGATTTTTTTCTTGTGGAGCTTTTCAGAAGATTGAGTGTTTCAGAATTACTGCTGCCATTGCTGGAGTTATGTCAGATATGCTTGGCCTCACGAGGCAGGAAATTTATTACAGAATGGACATCTGCAGAATTACTGTAGGCAGTTGTATTGAACTTTAACTGTCTTTGTTGAAACTTCAAGTGTTATGCTACATTTGCACTGTAATAAAAATTGTTTGTCTATCACTATTTACCTTCTCTTGTCATTCAAAGTTGTATACGTCCCTTTTTGAAACACTCTGTATAATGAATACTGTACTCTTTCTTTCATTTGACAATGACAGAACACACATACATGGAAAGAACAGAGTTGATTGGATGCATATCCAGTTACATACAGAGCTCAGTCATTTACAATGTTTGTTACTGTTGTACATTAATTTTTTCAATGTTTGCATTTATAATATCAGCATTTTTGTGTAGTAATCGTATATTATTATTTATCAGACTTATGTGGAGTCATAAAAGTTATTGCTTGGATAACAAAAGTCTGGCAATAATTTTTATATTATATAATTTCAGATTCTTCTTTCTTGTTTTGCAAATGAAAAAAAAAAAATGTTATCTGTAGAATTGTATTATATATTTCAAAAGACATAATGTTTATCCCATGTTTATTTAGGGTTTTCCTGTACATACTCCTTTCCTTGAATTCTTGCAAAGATATCGATGCTTAGCAAAAGGAATAAGCCTAACAGATGATCCACCAAAAGCTGTCTCTCTTCTGTTAAATACTCTTGGATTCCCTAACATGGAATGGCAGATTGGTTTAACTAAGGTATCGTTCAACTTCCATCCTTCTCACTTCTGTAATAAAACATTTGTAATGCAGCATTTGTAAATTTCTGAAAATGCAGCAATACCTCATGTTAAGTGTGTAATGTGTTCCACATTATCCATGTGTTAAGGCTTAACTGCCCGGAGGAACTCACGTTAAAAGTTTAATGGAGTGAAACAGCACTAGGAAAGCTCAAACATAATCCAAATCTGAATAAAAATGATGGGATAACCATTCTAAGAATGTGGAGGACCCATCTGCAACCTTCATAGCAACCACTAAGAAAAATCTCAATACAAGAAGACTTTTTTTTTTTTTTTTTTTTTCGGAACATTCAATAGCAACCTGAACTGTACAAATCCAGAAGAAAGTCTTAGTATAACAATATGAACTGTACAATTCCAGAAGAATCTTAGTACTTAAGGACTTTAGCAGAGTTTATTGTAGTTTCATTTTATTTTTTATTTATTTTTATTTTATTTTATTATATATATATATATATAATTTTTATTTTATTTTTTTTATCACTAGAGGTCAAGCTAAGAAAAAGATTAGTTAACAAAGTAGTTTTAATTTGCCTTTCTTAGAGTGCAACAGCATGTAGCTTGGTTCCTGTATACATGTATCCTTCTGATGATGATCGATACAGCGATCGAAACAGCTATTGTTATTTTATTAATAATGAATAAAATAATCATTTCAACACGTGTGTTTTGTGTCCCTAAATTCTTAAATATGAATGATCATCACCGTGTAACCTTAAAAGAAAGCACACTGGGAAAGGATTAAAAATAGAATTTAATTCTTCCAACATTCATCTCAGTTACAAAGACATCATCGGGGAGTACAATATAGAAAAAATTCGGAAGACTAAAATTTATATGGATTCATGCATTAGAAAAACTGAAATACATGACCTGACTGCATTGGCTTGACACATCTTCTTCTTTGAGTGCCATCTCCTATCGGAGGTCAGCGACCACCTTGGCAAATTTTGAGCAATTCTCAGCTATTCTGAGCAGTCTCTCAGAGTTCATACCAGTCCACTGTCTGATATCTGCCAGCCAAGATTTTCTTTGTCTTCCTTGTCCTCTTCTTCCATTTATCTTCCCTTTTATAATCAATTGAAGTATCTTATATTTTTCATTACGAAGTAGGTGACCAAGATATGCAGTTTTCCTTCTTTTTATGGTATCTAAAAGTTCACGTGATTTCCCCATTTGACACATACCAGATAAATTTGAAGAAAATAGTTAATATACTGTAATGCTAGTGATAATAAGTTAAATGTATACTACTTTTAACCTGTGTGTGTGTTATTATTATTTGGTAACCTCCATGGAGTCAACAGACTCATTGTGGGAGGCCCACTCAACCAGCAACATGTCTATCATAATTAGCTTTGAAGTTATTTACACTACCTGCATTCGCAATGCACTTGAGCAATGTATTCCACTCACTAATAACTCTTAACACAATACTCACTAATAACTCAAAATTAACACTCACTAATAACTCAAAACGCAATGCACTTGGGCAATGTATTCCACTCACTAATAACTAATAACTAATAACTCTTCTTCACTACATCACTATATAGCTTCCAGGGATGGCCTCTCATTCTTCCCATCTTAACATCCACTCTTTTTATATTAATTTATTATATAAAATAGATTAATTTCTTATGTATTAATCTGATAAAATCCCTTAACTAACTTGAAGGTCCCTATCATAACTCCTCTTTTCCTCCTATCCATCAACCTCTGTAATCCACATTCTCTCAAACGTTCTTCATAACCAACACTCCAGATTCCTGATATCACTTTGGTTATTTGTCTTTGGACCCTCTCTAGTGTTTCCACATCACAACTAGTTGTGATGTGGAAACACTAGACATGAAAACTAGTTGACCAAATCTGAGCACAATAGTCCATATGTGGTCTGACCAATGCCTTATATAGAGGCGCCACCACCTCTTTATCTATGCATGTCAATGTACTTTTTATCATAGTAGCAATACGATATGTAGTCCTTGCAACATGTGGGATGTGCCTTCGGAACTTCAGTCCATTGTCCACCATCACTTCAAGATCCTGAATCTCATAATATTCCTAAAGTACAGCTCCACCAATACAGTATGTAGCCTTATTATCTCTGTATCCCAAAGTGTAACACCTTGCATTTATTAACATAAAAACTGCAATCCCACTCATTTATCCAAGCTTAGTCTATTCAAATCTTCCTGTAGAGAATTAACATCAGCACTATTCATGATAATTCTACCTAACTTTGCATCATTGGCAAACATTTGAAGATTCCCTGTCAATCACATGAAATATCAATAACAAACAAGTTAAATAGTAGGGGCACAAGAACAGAACCCTGAAGCACAAGAATATCACTGTACATGATTCTTCCCTATCCAACACATTTGCCACCTTATCATAAAACATAAGCAGATTGCCAAAACATTACCTGCCCTTCACAAACCCATGCTGACCGTCATAGAGAATCTTATCAGCCCAATGCTGTATTCTATTTTTAACCAATTTTTCCAACACTTTGAACACAACTGCAGATATACAGGCTGGTCTATAATTGAAAACTGTTCTCAAACCATGCTTACAGAAGGATATCATTTTGTCTATTGGCCTATTTGCATACTTATATATATATATATATATATATATATATATATATATATATATATATATATATATATATATATATATATATATATATTACCATTTGTGAGAGAAAATAATTTTCTCTCACAAATGGTAATAATTTTGTTATTTTTATTAGCACTCCTGCACACTATGAATTGTCATCAAATAGTCTCACTCAAACAAAAATATCTCATTTGCATTGTCTACACTCACAGCATTATAGCAATATTTCCCTCGCCCACTACTCTCTTTGTAAAAATCTACTCCTCACTTTTTTAATTACCACACTCTTGTATAAATTCTTGGGATTGTTCTCTTGTGCTTTTCCTCTCTTTTCTATTCTGGATGTAGTTTGTTTTTTTATTAATCTATTAAAATTCCTTCTCCAACTTGAACTTTATCATATCTCCTATGCCTTGGCTGTTCTCTAGTTTACATTCCCTCAATTTATCATAACATCCCATAATCCTAATATTGTCATAGTTATTCTAGATGCACTTTCTTTAATCTTTAAAAAAAGTCAGTTTTAAATATTTCAACTCATAAAATCAAAATCATCTCAAAAAAATCGGAACTCCCTGGTGGACACAGGAAGTTAAAGAGGCAGTGAAGGAAAAGAAGAAAGCATATCAAAAGTTCCTGGCAAATAAGTCAGCTTTTACTCTTACAGAATACAGAGACAAATGTAAGAAAGCTAAACAGTGTGTAAAACTAGCTAAACAAAAGTCATGGGAGGACTTTGGCAAGAATATAGAAAATAAATATCAAGAAGGTGGCAAAATATTCTGGAGGTTGTTGAAGAAGCTTAGGAATGGAGGAAAGAGTTTTGTAAAAGGAATTAGAGATGATAAAGGTGAAATGAAAACAGGAGAAAAAGATATCCTTGAAGTATGGAGTAATTACTTTGAAAAACTGCTAAATGAAACAAGCAGTGATGACAGCACAGTGATAAAAAAACACTGACCAGGCATGCAGTCAGGAATACATATCCATACTTGAAGTAGAAAAAGCCATCAAAGGCTTGAAATGTGGAAAGGCAGCAGGAGTAGATGATATTCGACCAGAAATGCTGAAGTATGGTGGTATAAGAGTCTTACAGTGGCTGCACTGCATAGTTCAGAAAGCCTGGACAGAGGGACGAATTCCCGATGATTGGAGTAGAGCTCTCATAGTACCCATATATAAAAAGGGAAATAAAACTGAATGTGAGAATTACAGAGGTATTTCCCTACTGAGTGTTCCTGGCAAGATCTATGCAAGTATACTTGAGAAACGGTTGAGAAGAATTGTGGAAGAAAAGCTTGGTGAAGAACAAGCTGGATTCAGGCCAAATAGAGGCTGTCAGGATCAGATCTTCACTTTACGACAAATAGTCGAGAAAGCATGGGAATATAACAAAGATCTGTATTTAAGTTTTGTCGATTTGGAAAAGGCATATGACAAGGTGCCAAGAGAGAAGCTATTCAATACGCTGCATTTATATGGTGTCAATGGGGCATTATATCAAGCAATACTTAGTCTTTATTTGAGTTGTGAGTCAGCAGTTAGAATTGAAGGAAGTACAGGAAGATGGTTTAATGTTAAATCTGGTGTGAGACAAGGATGTACATTATCCCCTCTGTTATTCATTATCTATATGGATCACATTATGAAGGAATGTGGTATTAAACCTGATATCAAAATTGGAGATGTTAATGTCAGCTCTTTGCTTTATGCGGATGATGTTATACTTCTAAATAAATCCGCTACAAGTCTGCGAGATTCTCTGACTAAATTGAATAACTGTTGTAATAGATATGGTATGAAGGTCAGCATTAAAATGACAATGAAAATAGGTAGAATTGTTGAAAATGTCAACTGTGTTGTGAATGGAGAACCTGTGGAACAAGTAAAACATTTCAGCTACTTAGGCACAATTTTTACTGAAGATGGTAAACTAAATATAGAAAAAGACAACAGAATCAGCAAAGCTGGTATCGTGGGAAGTCAATTGAATAAATTCATATGGAATAAGAAAGAAATTAGTCGGAACACTAAATTAGCTGTATACAAGACTGTGTTCAAACCAATTTTAACTTATGGATCTGAGAGCTGGGTCAGAAGTAAAACACTTGACCAAAGACTAGAGACCGCAGATATGAGAGTCCTGAGAAAGATTAGAGGCATGAACAGATGGCATCAATGGCAATATCATATTAAAAATGAGGATATTAGGAAAGAACTTGACATTGTCAGCATCCGGGAATGCGTTAACAGAGCTAATCTCAGATGGTATGGTTACTTAAATAGAATGGGAGAGGAAAGATTAGCAAAACAAGTGTTCTCTGCCAGGTTGGCAGGAAAATGACCCAGAGGAAGACCAAGATATAGGTGGATGGATACGGTACAAAGTGCCTTAGACGATAGAAATATAAGATCTGATAATGTTGGAGTCTTGACAAGTAACAGACTGATTGGAGGAAAATTGTAGATAGGAAGTTAGTAATGATGTAATTTTTTCATGTAGTACTGTCATATCCTGTACACCCCTTGAGGGTACATGGCAGGAATTTGATGATGATGATGATGAAAAAAATTTGTCGTGCTTATTTGCGGTCAAAACATGACCATATTCATATTTCATCCTTTTTTTATTTTAATGCAGTGAATTATGTGATGAGAATAAATGATAGTTTTCTTTTTTAGCTAATAAATTTAAAATCTACTTTATGTGGATAAATATTTTGTATGAAATGTTTTGCATTTAAAATAGCTAAAAAATTAGATCTAAAATCTGCTTTTATATTTTCTTGCTACGTTAGATATTTTTGAGAGGATGCATCCATGAGCCTTTAGAAGATCAGCGGAAACTTTTAATGAATGCAATGTGCTTAGTTGTTCAGAAACACTGGCGTGGTTATGTTCAGAGAAAGGGTAAGAGCTCTTGTGGAACAATACATATTTAAAATAATTAGAATTGCAATACAAATTCATGTTTTGCATTGTGTAGCATATGTTTCTAATGTCTTTCTAATGTCTATTTGACCTCTTATAATATACTTCTTCATGAATAGATATAGATGAATTTTGCTCTTTCAGTCTGCTAAAGTTCATTGGCTGAATTTTGGTTGAGTATTAGACTGTGGGATGCTCTGAACATGAAATCAAATTTATGATTTACAGCCATACTCTTGTAAGATAGTTTATTATATTTGTATACTAACTAAGTAATATAATTACACGTGCTGTTAATCCTTTCTAATGGGAACTAAAGGATTCAAGAGTTCTGCCCCCCTCCCCCCCAAACTGGCATACATCTTCCATCACTGATGTTTGCCCTCATGTAGATACTTCATGATTTAATGTTATCATTATTTTTATTTTATAAGAAGGAATATATTGGGTTAACTTGGCTGTATTAATTCAAATAAACAAACATGTTAATAGAAATAAATGGTGAAACCAACTAGTTTTGCTGAATATACTTATAGCTTTTTCTGTGTTAGGATTAGGATGAACAAAAAATTACAAAAAAAAGGCTAACATGAACCATAGCATCCACATGTTCAATTCACCATGGAAACTGAAAATGCTGGTAGTTTACCAGCATTTTCTTTTTCTGGTAGTTTACTGATAGTTTACATAGACATCCTTCTTACTTGCATAGCCTCTGGTAATTTGTCAATCGGTGTTTATCGAACACCTACCTTTACTGACAGATACATTTATCAAAAGTCTGCTCATCACACCTCTGAAAAAATCATTGTTATCAAGTCTAATTAATAGAGCACATAACATATGTTCCTCTCCCTAGAAATGGAATTTAATGGTTACAACCTTCATCAAATCCAGCAGATAATTGACTCCCATGTTTCAACATCTAAGAATTCTTCAACAGACTACAGGTTCCAATCCCTTATATTTCTGGTATCTTTGAACCTATAGGTAGAATTTTGAAGAAATAGCACCTTATTCTCACATTTTCCTAGCAACAAATTTCTCATCTGTTACATTTACAAAAGACAAACTGTCACCTCTATCATTAGCTGGTGTTTACCAAATACTTTGTGAATGCAATTTGAATACTTCGGGCAGATAGGCCATTATGTGGAAAAAAAGAATTAATGAACATCAGTATTATATTGAATACATGAAACCTCAAAAGTCTGGTCTGGTACAACGTAGTATTGGCACGAAACACAGTATCTGGTGAGATGAAGCTCGTCTTCTCCATAGAAGCAGCTATAAATATAAATGAACGCTTTGTTTCAAAGAAAGTTGGGAAGCCCTTTTACATTGGGCAAACCTGAATTGGAATGATTCTATCTCTCTTTCTCTCCCAAAAGTTTAAGACATTCTCATTTTATGTAAACATCAAAAATAGTTTTAATATTAATGTTATTTATTACTATTAATTTCTACCATGCAGCAACCATTTTAATGGGTAAACAGATTGTTGTATGTACCTTGTATTCCTGTTTCTTTGATTCAAATAAACAAACGTGTTAATAGAAATAAATGGTGAAACCAACTAGTTTTGCTGAATATACTTATAGCTTTTTCTGTGTTAGGATTAGAATGAACAAAAAATTACAATAAAAGGCTAACATCATGATGATGTACTGTTATTTTCAGTATGAAATATCTGTACTTTCATTTCATTAAAAGTTAATTATTGTGGTTATCATGTAATTTGTTGTTTATGAACCATAGTATTACTAAAATACAGAAACATATAGGAACCATTACAATAAGTTAAAAATAGAAAAATATGGAGCCATGCCAACTTATGATATTTCATGGAAGCTGGCATGGGTCAGCTATTGTTCAGTGATGTGTGTACGATAGTTGGTTGAAAAGCTAGTGTGACATGTGAAAAAGATCTAATGAGTGATTTCCAAATATCACATAGAATCATTCCTTTTGGTTTCTTATTGAATGTGCCTTGTGAATGGATCTCTACACAAGGCATGGAGCTCTTATCCCATTGAATGTTATGTGTGTAGGAGAAACGACAAGTTAGGCCTGAGCTGTCTTCTCTGTTGTTATTGACATCTCCAGTATGCTCATTTTGTCTGATTTCCAAACTTCTAGATGTCTGCCCTATGTAAAAAAGGAAGAAACTGAAGGAAGAATTACATTCTCTACTCCAACTACTTGTGAGCAATGGGTATTCTAAGAAAATGGTACAAAGAACACTATTCTCTGCTCCTGCTCTACAACAAAATCCAAGTCATTCTCTACGGAACTTCTGTTTCTGTAGAGAATGACTGGATTTCTCTCCCTCATATCAGTGGATTTTCTCTCAAGATATACAGTCTCCTCAAATCCCAATTCATCAGAATGGCTTTTAAGCTCAGTTTGACTATATGAGGTTTATTGCATTCACCTGAAGACCACAACTTCAGCAAACATCTTGGGCTTTATAATATTCCATGTTCTTGTGACCTTTCTTACATATGACAGACATCTAGAAGTTTGAAAATCAGACAAAGTACATACTAGAGATGTCAATAACAACAGAGAAGACAGCTCAGGTCTAACTTTTCTTTTCTCCTACACATCATAACTTTGAATGGAATAAGAGCTCCATGCCTTATGTAGAGATCCACTCGCATGAATCACTCATTAGATCTTTTTGCATGTAACTCTATCTTTTCAGCCAACTATCATGCACACATCACTGAACACTAGCTGACCTGTGTCAGCTTCCATGCTTGACGTGTTTTCTGTTTTTAACTTATTGTAACTTACTGTATTCTAGTAATGTTATGGTTCATGTTAGCCTTTAATTATAATTTTTTGTTCATCTTAATCCTAACCCAGAAGAAGCCAAAGGTATATGCAGGGAAACTAGTTGGTTTCATTTATTTGTATTAATGTGACCAAATAAACTCAATATATTCCTTCTTATAATTTGATTTTACTGGTCAAAAATCTGTATATTTATTTTTTTTATTTTGTTTAATTTTTATTTTTGTTTTGCTTTATTTTATATTTTATTTATTTGAAGTATATTCCTTCAAATTTGAAGTGAATATGAATTTATAGTATTCTAGTTGTGACTTGAGTGAATTCAAATGAATTCAGTTTTTTCATAAAAAATTTCTATATTATAATTATATATTTTAATGAATTATAACACACTAGCATGAGAAAGTTATAATCAGTTAGTCTGAAAATGCTTATGAAATTGCTTTCGTGTTAACAATGAGGAATTTATAAGATTTTCTGCCGATCTTAAATTTTCACAAATCAAATAATTCCAGTATATATTGTAGTATACAAAGTGGTTACAAAGTGCATTAGACGATAGAAATATAAGATCTGATAATGTTGGAGTCTTGACAAGTAACAGACTGATTTGGAGGAAAATTGTAGATAGGAAGTTAGTAATGATGTAATTTTCTCATGTAGTACTGTCATATCCTGTACACCCCTTGAGGGTACATGGCAGGAATTTGATGATGATGATGATGATTGTAGTATACAAATCTGTGAAGCACGTTTTATAATCATTTGTAATTATAGGCCTCTCCATCTATCTCCATCTTTTTCTATTAAAGGCCTTGTGATGTCAACATTCTCCAAACATGTATACTAGGCTATCCTTCCATCTTCTTTTTGATTATGTAGGCATTCATCTTCCTTCATATGAATGCCGCTAGCTTGTTTTTTTATGTAGTTCCCATCCGTGAAAGGTTATTAGTAAACCTATAGTACATTGGTACTATGGGGGAGTTAAGGTCCCTCCACATTTTTATCAATTTTATATATATTTAAAAAAAAAATTATTTTTATTTATACATAGTCCAGAAAAGACCCAGAGACCAAACGGAGCTTTTTTTCCAAGCCACTTCAGACCTCCAATAAGCAGGGCGGTTGTTTCACACAGGGCAATGAAATTCACCTCTCACCTAAAGACAATCACAAAGATCCATACCCACAGGATTTGAACCCATGACCTGTTGGTTGGAGAGCAGGTATACTAACCTTTTAGCCAACCAGGCCAGCTGATTCTTTTTATCCATCAATTAGTTTTGACTTGTGCAATATGCCCTACTGATATCCATTTTTGAAATCTCTTATCCTATTATACTCAATACTTTTTTTTGTCTTCATTCTTAATTTTATCTTCGGCTTTGAAATAATGTTGGATTTAATAACCACTTAATTATATAATTTTGCATCGCCGGAGTGAAGCCTTTTTTGGCTCTTTATTTTAATAAATATAACAGTATTTTTTATAAATTTTATAGCACTGTGGAAATGGCGTGTGTCTATACCTCTAGGCTTCCCGAAGATATGCTGAATCATATACAAAATTTGAAAAGTTGCCTCTTTTAAGGCAAACACTTTTGTGATATGGGGTGCTTAAGGGTCAAAGCTGTATAACTGAGAGGAGACCTCCACATAGCCTTTAAAGGAATGCGGAGAACCGACCAGGGCTTCTGACCTAATGTCCAATCCTCACCTTCTCGTGGTGCACCCTGTTGGGTATCTACTTTGATACTGAACGAACGAGGATGGGCTGGCAATTTGGGATTTAGCCGACCAAATTGTATTCTTATTGGTTAAACCAAAATAAAAAATGATGGTACAACATGACAAAATTTCATGCCGGCTGGGGCGTCGCCCGGTTAAACAAGTCCCCCGTTGTTTTCGCCAGGGAACCAGGGCGAACAGCGAAAAGTCAGCTACTGGAACAAATCTGAAAACAAACCCCAACTCAACATCACCAGAGTTAAAGATCGGTACTATCAATGTAAGAAGCCTGAATGGCAAAGAAATGGAGCTAGCTGAGGAATTAGATAAGTACCAGATCGACATAATAGGGGTGACTGAAACAAAAAAGACCAAAACTGGTGAGATCTTTCTGAGCAATAAATACAAAATGTTATATTCAGGCAATGACAATCAAGGAATAATAAATTTAGTTTAATCCTTTATCCAAGTGTGAGCAAACAAAGTTTGCGCCTGAAAGTATCTTCAGGACTGGGTTAAGGTGGTACTACACCAGGGCAACTCGTTGCAAAGGTGGAGCAAGCTACCAACACTCCTATCCTAGTATTTCCCATAATGCAAAACACATCTCCTTGCGGATATGTCTAATGTTATGCATTAAGGGAAGGGCCACTACCCAGACCAGTTTCGACCTTTATTGAGGTCTCTTCAGTGGGAGCCAGGCCCAAGTTGAGATATCAGGAAGAAGCATTAGCAGGTCATCTCCACCTATAGGAATTGCCAATTGGTGTGCCACCCTTTTTTAATAAATTACTCTGGATTTAGAGAAAGATGTTGAAAGTTTATTTTCCACTTGGTTAGAGTATAATAAATTTAGTTTAATCCTTTATCCAAGTGTGAGCAAACAAAGTTTGCGCCTGAAAGTATCTTCAGGACTGGGTTAAGGTGGTACTACACCAGGGCAACTCGTTGCAAAGGTGGAGCAAGCTACCAACACTCCTATCCTAGTATTTCCCATAATGCAAAACACATCTCCTTGCGGATATGTCTAATGTTATGCATTAAGGGAAGGGCCACTACCCAGACCAGTTTCGACCTTTATTGAGGTCTCTTCAGTGGGAGCCAGGCCCAAGTTGAGATATCAGGAAGAAGCATTAGCAGGTCATCTCCACCTATAGGAATTGCCAATTGGTGTGCCACCCTTTTTTAATAAATTACTCTGGATTTAGAGAAAGATGTTGAAAGTTTATTTTCCACTTGGTTAGAGTATAATAAATTTAGTTTAATCCTTTATCCAAGTGTGAGCAAACAAAGTTTGCGCCTGAAAGTATCTTCAGGACTGGGTTAAGGTGGTACTACACCAGGGCAACTCGTTGCAAAGGTGGAGCAAGCTACCAACACTCCTATCCTAGTATTTCCCATAATGCAAAACACATCTCCTTGCGGATATGTCTAATGTTATGCATTAAGGGAAGGGCCACTACCCAGACCAGTTTCGACCTTTATTGAGGTCTCTTCAGTGGGAGCCAGGCCCAAGTTGAGATATCAGGAAGAAGCATTAGCAGGTCATCTCCACCTATAGGAATTGCCAATTGGTGTGCCACCCTTTTTTAATAAATTACTCTGGATTTAGAGAAAGATGTTGAAAGTTTATTTTCCACTTGGTTAGAGTATAATAAATTTAGTTTAATCCTTTATCCAAGTGTGAGCAAACAAAGTTTGCGCCTGAAAGTATCTTCAGGACTGGGTTAAGGTGGTACTACACCAGGGCAACTCGTTGCAAAGGTGGAGCAAGCTACCAACACTCCTATCCTAGTATTTCCCATAATGCAAAACACATCTCCTTGCGGATATGTCTAATGTTATGCATTAAGGGAAGGGCCACTACCCAGACCAGTTTTAGTCTTTATTTGAGTTGTGAGTCAGCAGTTAGAATTGAAGGAAGTACAGGAAGATGGTTTAATGTTAAATCTGGTGTGAGACAAGGATGTACATTATCCCCTCTGTTATTCATTATCTATATGGATCACATTATGAAGGAATGTGGTATTAAACCTGATATCAAAATTGGAGATGTTAATGTCAGCTCTTTGCTTTATGCAGATGATGTTATACTTCTAAATAAATCCGCTACAAGTCTGCAAGATTCTCTGACTAAATTGAATAGCTGTTGTAATAGATATGGTATGAAGGTCAGCAATAAAAAGACAAAGACAATGAAAATAGGCAGAATCATTGAAAATGTCAACTGTGTTGTGAATGGAGAACCGGTGGAACAAGTAAAACATTTCAGCTACTTAGGCACAATTTTTACTGAAGATGGTAAAATAAATATAGAAATAGACAACAGAATCAGCAAAGCTGGTATCGTGGGAAGTCAATTGAATAAATTCATATGGAATAAGAAAGAAATTAGTCGGAACACTAAATTAGCTGTATACAAGACTGTGTTCAAACCAATTTTAACTTATGGATCTGAGAGCTGGGTCAGAAGTAAAACACTTGACCAAAGACTAGAGACCGCAGATATGAGAGTCCTGAGAAAGATTAGAGGCATGAACAGATGGCATCAATGGCAATATCATATTAAAAATGAGGATATTAGGAAAGAACTTGACATTGTCAGCATCCGGGAATGCGTTAACAGAGCTAATCTCAGATGGTATGGTTACTTAAATAGAATGGGAGAGGAAAGATTAGCAAAACAAGTGTTCTCTGCCAGGTTGGCAGACAAACGACACAGAGGAAGACCAAGATATAGGTGGATTGATACGGTACAAAGTGCCTTAGACGATAGAAATATAAGATCTGATAATGTTGGAGTCTTGACAAGTAACAGACTGATTTGGAGGAAAATTGTAGATAGGAAGTTAGTGATGATGTAATTTTTTCATGTAGTACTGTCATATCCTGTACACCCCTTGAGGGTACATGGCAGGAATTTGATGATGATGATGATGACTTTTGTGATAAGATTTATTTATTCATCTAATTTTAAAGTTTAAAGTGAACATAAAATTCTAACATTTGCTTTGAGAGTAATAATATTCAATGAGTGGATTTTCACATGACTCTTTCCATTTTATGCTCAGTTTTATTCATTCTGCCCAGTATTTCTTTTATTATTGGCTGCATCTTTCATCATAACCAGATTGCATGTTGAGTGAAAATTTCGGTTCTATTTTCAGATCTTATTTTACTAAACAGGAATTTTTTTTTCAGTTTACCAAAAGCCACTCAGCCAGCTAATTCTTATATTTATTTATTTACCATCATCATCAATTTTCTGATATGTACCCTCCAGAGGTGTTCATGCTACTATGACAGTGCTACTTGATTAAGTTTACATTATTATTAATCTCCTATGAACAATTTTCCTCCAAATTACTTGTCAGCACTCCAATATTATTATTATTATTATTATTATTATTAAACAAGACCTCATGGAGTCAAAGACTCATCTAGGAGGTCCTTTTATCTCACACACATCTCATCATACCGGGTCTTAAACACATTCAAACTCCTTGCAGACACCACACTCTCAGGCAAGGCATTCCAATCATTCACAACTCTGCACGAAAAAAACCTGCCTCTCACTCCCCTACTCACACCCTCTTTATACAGTTTCCAGGGATGACCTCTGGTTCTCCCCTGATCTCCCACTATTCTCTGTAGAACTTCTCCACCATTGATCCTATAACAACCCCTTACCAACTTGTAGGTCTCTATCATATCTCCCCTCTTCCTTCTCTCCACTAGACTCTGCAAATTACATCTTTTCAATCTTTCCTCATACTCGACATTCCAGAGGTCAGAAACTACCTTAGTCAGTCGCCTTTGGACCCTTTCCAACATCTCTTCATCCTTCTGAAAACCAGGTGACCAAATCTGGGCACAATAGTCCATGTGTGGCCTAATCAAAGCCTTATACAATGGAACAAGAATCTCCCTACTTCTACACGTCAGTGTCCTCCTCATCATTCCCAGAAGTCTTTGTGTTGTCTTCACAATTTTGGTGATGTGTCCCCTAAATTTTAGATCCTTATCCACTATCACTCCCAGATCTCTTATTTCCTCTACTTCCAACAATATATTCTCACCAAGCATAAATTCTGCATCCCATCTTTGTTTTCCAAATTTTAAAACCTTACATTTTGCAACATTGAACTCACATCCCCATTTGCTTGCCCAATCACTCAATTTATTCAAGTCTTCTTGCAAGGCCACAACATCTTCACTACTCTTTATCGTTCGTCCCAACTTTGCATCATCTGCAAACAACTGAATATCTCCATCCAAATCTTCGCCAATATCATTAATATACAAGTTAAATAGTAATGGCCCTAAAACAGATCCCTGAGGCACTCCACTAGTGACTTTCCTTTTCCTGGATATTGCACCCCCATACACACCCCCATATTGTCATAACTAACATTCATTTTTTCTAAGGCACTGCTGAATAAATCAGTCCACCTGGATCTTGGTCTTCCCCTGGGCCTTTTTCTTACCATCTTGGCATTAAACACCTGTTTTGCTAATCTTTTCTCTCCCATTCTGTTGAAGTGACCATACTATCTTAGATTAACCATGCTCACACATTTTTGAGTGCAAACAATGTCAAGTTCCTTCCTAATATCTTCATTTTTAATGTGATTGATGTCATTTTTTCTGGTTTCTAATTTTTCTCAGAACTGATATCTGTGGTCTAATCTTTGACAAATACTGCTGCCTGGCAAAATCCATCTTGAAATAATGATTCTACTTAGTTTTCATTGAATTACATTCATAATTTTCTTGTCAGTATACTGAGTAAGAGAGGAGACTGATTCTGAGATGGCATAAGACCTTCAAACACAAAGGACTGCTTCTCTTCTGAGATGGTAGCTGGAAAGATTATAGTCTCATTGCAGGAGTTATTATTTATTTTGCAGTCATCTAACATTATATTAGATGACTACTAACATATTGCCATTAATGTTGAAATTCATGCAAATTTGAACCTGCAAAGGCATGATGGACTGCATGATGGTTTGCACCATATATTACTAGTTCTCTGAGAATGGTAATATACGATGCAAACTGATTGCTGCTATTGTTTGCTTAGGTAGATCCTTTGCTAAAAACTTCATTAATGCAGGCTGTACTTTCCATACCTAAATGATGCTTTACATAAAGCAAGACTCCTCTTCAGCAGTCCATCATGCCTTTTCAGGTTCAGTACGAATTTCAGCATTAATGGCAATAGGATGTTGCATTGAACTGAATGCCAAGACCAAGAGAGGTTCTTTGGCCTTCTTCACAAGGTGTCTCTGAGATGATGATCCTGGTTTTGCACAAAAACCTTTCTGCAACTGCAAATATTTTGACATTTGAGTGTTGTAGAAGCAGTTGCAGAAGGGTTTACTATGGCAGGGCATCTTGTTTGCCAATGCATATCCAGCCCTACTGGAGTAGTAAAAGCTTTACTGCAAACTGGTCTTCTCATGGAGGTGAAGGAAGTTATGCAGGCATTGTAGGAATAGGCAGTAGGGATGTCATAATCTGAGTCAAGATGAAGGTCACATGGCATTCCATGATCACTTCCTTAGTGAGAGAGGGGGTTCTGTAAATTAAAGATGCCAAGAAATTATATTCTTGATTTAATCCTTTATCCAAGTATAAAAACTCATAACTATTGAACAAACCCTATTAGGGCTGCACCCCTCAGAAGGTAGAACACAACATAATAGGCAACTTAGCCAACAAAAGGTATCTAGATCCCTCTAGGAGGGATCTAGAGGTGGGATCTTCTGCACTTGTTTAGTATCTCAGATCTGTTGGGCATGCAGCCAAGACATTTGGCACATTAGTATTAGCATGGATGGATGGAAGGTTAGTTAATTTGAAAACCCTGCTCAGGATACTAGACAGAACTTTTTCAAGCCTCCATTAGGGTTAGTTAATCTGAAAATCCTGCTCAAGATACTAGACAGAATTTTTTCAAGCCTCCAGTAAGCATGTTAGTGGTCTTGCACTAGAGAGTGAAATTATTTGCCCCCTAAAGACATTCGCGAACATCCATACCCCTAATGAAATGCAAGTCTAGAATCTATTATTCATTAAGCAGGTATGCTACTCACTGAACCAAGCATGCTGGTTGTTAAATAACTTGTTAAATGTTTATTTTACAATTAAAAGTTATAGAATATTTTAATATCATTGTAAAATTCATTCTTTAAAAGTATAAGCACTTCTAAAAGCTTTGGTTGTCCACCCATGTACAAGTTATTCTGGGCCCTTGACTGGATAGTTTTTAGTCAAAATTGAGATTTTGAAACTTTACAAAAATTGGTTAAGCCATTTCAGTTGTTTCAATCAGATCATTTGTAGAAGCAAAATAGTTCAGTTTTATTGGCAAAATTCAGTAAAACAAATGAACTGATATTAATTCCATCTCGCTGTGTGTAATTTAATGAAATTCATTATTTCAGTCCCCTATTAAAACTTTACCCAATTGACTTCACCCAGAATTAAATCTATGATTTAATTTTGGTTTCATTTCGAACCACTTGTATTGATTCAAATTAAAATTGGTCTAGAATAAATAAGTTGAACTTTGACACACTTGTCTGATTTTTATAAAAAAATACCACTCTTTGAGTAAGCTCTTTGAATTACACAACTTTGTTGAAAGAAATGGAAATACTATCAAATCAGAAATTCTACACTGAACAGTTTCAGCTATTTAGGGTAGAATTATTTAGATTAAAGTAATTTAGAATTGTGTAAACAATCCAGACTTTTCACATAATCTGTAAAGCGCATGACAGTAGTTTTCATTATTAGATTAGTGCTAGGTTCAAGATTGTTTCATAAAAGGTTCTTCCCCCTCCCAGCCATTTTTAGAAAAATGATTTCAAATGAGTAAGTGGGGCAATGGCCTCATACTAGACACTCAAAATTAATTTAATTCCACTTGAAGACATTCACAAATGTTCATGTCCATGGCAGAAGTTGAACCTGTTAGTTGGACAGTGGGTTGCTATTTACTATGAACCTTTTTTATTTGTAAAATAATTCCAAATGATAATAATTCACTAATGACAAAAATTATTTTTTGTCATTAGTGAATTATTGACTAATGAAACAGTGAATTAATGAAACTAATGACATTAATGACAGCTGTAACATTGACTGTGTTACAGTTGATAGCGATGTTTTCCAACTGGTTCAGGACACAAGTCTATAGAGAATTTGAAATAAGAAGTGATCATTGTTTAGTTTCAAGCAGGATGAAATTGAATTTCATATCGAAAAGAAGAGTGTGTAAGAAAGTTTTAAAACGAATCAAGGTGGGGCAGCTTTCAGAGGTGAACTGTAGACTGAAATACACAAACATCATTGAAGAAAAAATGCAAGAGTTTGAAAACAAGAACCAAACCTTGGACATTCAGTGCCAAATCCTGAAGAAAACATGATTGATTCAGCCAGAGAGGTTGTCTGTAATGATAGAAAAATCAGAATTTCATGGTGGACTCAGGAAGTTAAAGAGGCAGTGAAGGAAAAGAAGAAAGCATATTGAAAGTTTCTGACAAGTAAGTTAGCTTGTGCTCCTAGAGAATACAGAGAAAAATGTAAGAAAGCAAAGCACTGTGTAAATTTTGATAAACAAAAGTCATGAGAAGACTTTGGTAAGAACATAGAAAATAAATATCAAGAAGGTGGTAAGATATTCTGGAAGTTGTTGAAGAAGCTCAGAAATGGAGGAAAAAGTGCTATAAAAGGAATTAGTGATGATAAAGGGGACATGAAACTAATGATAACGATATTCTTGATGTATGGAGTAATTACTTTGAAAGATTGCTAAATGAAACAAGCAGTGACAGCATGGTAATAGAAAACACTCAACAGGAATGCCATCTGGAATATATATCTGTATTTGAAGTAGAAAAAACTCCCAAACCGGAAATGTGGAAAGACAGTTGGAGTAGATGATATTCAACCAGAAATGCTCCAAGATGGAGGTATAAAAGTTTTACAGTGGCTGCATTGAATAACTCAGAAGGCCTGGTCAGAGGATTGGAGCAAAGCTCTCATATCATCTATGATTTGAACAATAAATTACATTTAAAGATCATCTTTGATTTTATTTATTTATTTATTTATTTTTTTATTTTTATGGCTCAAAGACATCAAAGGTTATCCTGTGCCAACACAGTGGTAATTGGTTAGTAGGACAATCACAAACATCCATGCCCTTGGCAGGATTTGAACCCAGTACCTATCTATAAAAGGGAAATAACACTGAATTCGAGAATTGCAGAGGTATTCCCTACTGACTGTTCCTGGTAAGATTTATGCAATGGCTAAGAAATATTGTGGAAGGGAAGCATGGTGAAGAATAAACTGAATTCAGGCCTAATAGAGGTTGTGTGGATCAAATTTCCACTTTAATACAAAGTCAAGAAATCTTGGGAATATAACCAAGGATTTGTATTTAAGTTTTGTTGATCTGGAAAAGACATATGACAAGGTGCCAAGAGGAAAGTTCTCCAAAACACTATAGTTATATGGTGTAAATGGGACATTATATGAAGCAATACATAGTCTCTATTTAAGCTGTCACCCAGCAGTTAGAATTAAGGCGGTACAGGAAAATGGTTTGAAGTAAAATCAGGTGTTCAACAAAGGTGCACATTATCTCCACTGTTATTCATTATTTATATGGATCACATTATGAAAGAAAGTGATATTAAATTTGGTGATGTTAATCTCGCTCTTTACTTGATGCAAATGATGTTATACTATAAACTAAAGATGCCAAGAAATTATATTCTTGGTTTAATCTTTTAACCAAGTGTAAGCAAATAAAAAATTTTGCACATGAAGTAATATGCAACTGGGCTACTTGTATATAGAAGCTAATGACTTCACATCGCTTGCCTTAGTATCCCATAACACAGTGCACATATCATTACAGACATGTATAATGCTATGCATTATGAGAAGAGCTACTATCCAGATTGGTTTCGACCTTTATTGAGGTCTCATCCATGGGAACCAGAGCCAAAAGTAATACCAAGGTTATCAGCTTTCTAACCACACCCTGAACAATGGTGAACTCTCACTACTTAGTAAAGGCTTAAACTTTGTTGTGGTACCCAGGACCATTAACAAATTAGATTTTATATACCATATTGACAAAAGCTTCAGATTTCTCCTAACCACCATAGCTGATAAAATACAATTGGAAATTTTGAATAATATGAAAGCAACAACTAGCAACCTAACCAAATCTGAATTGGCAGCTGTGAAATCTTTAAAATCAAATCAGAACATCGTAATCACTAGAGCTGATGAAGGCAGTGCCACTGTTATTTTAAATCGAACAACTTAATTGGAAAAAATGTATCAATTAGTCTCAGACAACAGCACCTATCAACTAGTTAACTATAACCCAACTAATTGGATAAAAAAGAAAATGGAAAAATTATTTAGATCAGTCACTTCTTGGCCCCGTTCCGCTTGTGAATCTTGGGTAAACTTTAAATTCTCGGGGAATGAGTGTAGTGCTGAAGTAGTTTTTTTAACTGTATCCTATTAAAAAAAAACACTACTTCAGCAGAACGCACTGTTCTGGCCAATAGTTGAAGGTATAGACAGCACCAATTATCATCTAGCCAAGAAACTAGCATCAACACTCAAGGATTTGTAGGTCATTTCCCTCTCCTATATTAAAACACACAACATATTGTAAACAAAATTAAAGACATTACACTGGAAATAAGTGATTCATTAATCAGTTTTGATCTCTGCCCTTTTCATAAATGTCCCAATCAATGACACAATTCTTTTATTGGATAATTTCCTGCCCAGTATCACAGCACTCTTCACACATGTACTATATTCTGGCTATTTTGTGTGGCAAAGCACTTCTACATACAAAAAGAAGGCACAGCCATGGGCTCACTGTTATTATTCCCCCCAATTGGTAACTTTTATATGGAAGCTTTTCAGGAATGTGCTTTGGATTCCTTTACTTTAAAACCCAAAGTCTGGCTTAGATACGTTGACGACGTTTTCGCTATCTGATCCCATGACTAACAGACATTAGACACTTTATTCAGCCACCTACAAACACACAAATGCATGCAATTTGCAATTGAGATTGAAAGTCAGAACACGCTTCCTTTTCTAGATACACTTGTCACACATCTTCGTTCCAGCAGTCTTTCCATCACTGTTTACCAGAAGCCTACACACATACCTGCCAATATACTATCACTACTCAACATAAAAACTAGGTCATTAACACACTAAGAAACAGGACTTTGAAGATTTGCTCGAGTGAACAAGCACTTAAACATGAATTAAAAGTTATCAACAATACCTTCCTGAAAAATGGCTACAGCCAAAATACTATCAACAAAATTCTTCACAAGACCCCACTTAAAAACAAAAATAAACTAAATTACAATAAAAATGTAACCATTCCATAAATTAAAGGGATATCAGATAAAGCCAACAGAATACAAATGCACTACAGAAATACAACCGTGATGCCACCTTTAAATCTCCTGCAAAATTAAAGAACTTATTCAACTCATCCAAGGATCTACTTCCTCCGCTGGCCCATCTTGGCATATTCATTGCACCTATAATTTGTCCTATATAAAACAGGATGCACAATTCTTATCCAAAAAAAAAGAAACATAAATGGCACATTAAATTTAACAACTCTGGTAAATCAGACCTTTCTGATCATGCCCTGAACACTCGACATAGAATTGACTGGAAAGGTACCTGTTGTTTATGTTACAGCAAAATGTGGTATGAACGTCAATTTAAGGAGGCCTGTGAAATTCTTATTAACCACCTTAATCTTAACAATAATGATGGCCTAAAAATCCTAAGAATATGGAAGGCACATATTCTACCCACATAACCCTTTCATCTAAAAGTTTATTATAAATAGGACTGTAAGTAATCCATGATTAGGACACTTTTGCTGTAATTAAGCTTTCTATGTGAATTTGTTCTCTGATGATGTTATAAATAGAATATAGCTTTGATGTGGATTTTTTTTTTTTCATTAGAGGTCAGGCCAGTAGAATAATGGTTGATCAGATCATTGTCTCTTTGACATGCTGTTTGAAATAGCTTTTCTCTCTCTCTCTCTTTCTCTCTCTCTGTGTGTGTACGTATGTACAAGGGTGGTCTGAAAAGCTGTCAGCCTCGACCATAGATGGCAACACTATCGGCATGATTTTTTTTTTTTTAAGTTGGTACATCTGTCATTAGCATTCATGTGAAATTGCAAGTGATTCTATCAATTAGTTTGTTTTATACAGCTGTCTGAAGTATCCCTTGAAATGGATAAAATTGAGTATCGTGCGGTTCTAAAATTCTTTGTAAAAGAAGGTTTAATGCCAAAAGAAATTCATTAGAAGTTCATAAAAGGTTATGAGCACTCTTCTCCTTCATTTTCGACAATTAAGAAATGGGCTGCAAAGTTTAAATGTGGCTGTACCAGCCTTGAAGATGATTCATGTGAAGGATGTCCAAAAAGTGTAACAACACCAAAAATCATTGATCGAGTGCACAATATGATATTGGATGACTGGTGAGTTAAAGTGCGTGAAACTTTGCATGAAGAATTGCAAATGAAAAAGCTTTGCGCAAGATGGGTGCTGCACTTGCTAACAGCAGATCAAAAATGCGCTCGCATGAAAATCTCTGAACAGTGCTTGGAGCATTTTAACAAGAATAATACTGATTTTGTGCATTGATTTATTACTATGGATGAGACCTGGATTCACCATTACACACCAGAATCCAAACAGCAGTCAAAACAGAGGACAGAAGCTGGTTGTTCAGCGCCAAAGAAGACAAAGTCGGTTCCATCAGCAGGAAAGGTCATGGTATCGGTGTTTTGGGATTCTGAAGGCATTTTATGTATTATCTTGAAAATGGTAAAACAATAACTGGGGAATATTATTCTGATCTTTTAACCAGAATGGATGAAAAAATTCGTGCAAAAAAACCCGATTTGCAGAAGGAAAAAATCATCTTTCATCAGGATAATGCACCCACCCACAAAGGTGGTTTAGCAATGGGAAAATTAAGGGATCTGCACTATGAATTGTTTGGAACATCATCCTATTCCCCAGATTTGGCTCCCTCTGACTTCTATCTCTTCCCAAAACTAAAAATCTTCCTCGCTGGTGAGCATTTTTCTTCGAATCAAGAGGTGATTGCAACTGTAGAGGAGTATTTTACAGTTCTTACTGAGAACCACTACAGGGATGGGATAATGGCGCTGGGACATCGCTAGAATAAATGTATTAGGCTTAAGGGAGAGAGAGCCTATGTAGCTCAGTGGATGTGGTGCTTGCACACCACGGCGCTTGACTGCGTTTTGAATCCGGTCGGCGACTAGAAGAAATTTTTCTAAGCCTTTTTTCGACAGGTTCCTGAGTTAGTTAATCTCTGGCACGGGCAAGCGGGTTTTTTCTCCTGGAAACTCGGGTTTTTCGTCCCGTAAACTTAAGAAAATCGACCGTAGAACCCACATTATTTTCAGACATTAAATATGAGTGATAGGGACCACGAGATGGCGGCACTTGTTGAGCCGTCTCTCTTCACTCCATGCCGCTTAATTAGTGATAGCCTTGGGCCAGCTATCTCTGATTGGGTACCAGTGGAGATTGAACTGCCCACTCAGTCTCCAAAAGTTAGATAAGGCTGAACGGCCTCGCATACTCCTTATATATGGGAATAAAAAGGCGTTAGCTGTTTTTTTTTTTTAATGTTGAAAAATAAAAATAATTTTGAAATTATAAATTCCTTCTTTCATTGTTAGGCCGAGAACTTTTCAGACCACCCTTGTATGTATGTATACTCCAGATGATGAACTTAATATGAAAGTCTAAATTTGGTGGTGTGTGGCTAACAAAATAGTATGAAATTAGAAATAATATGGAAAATATGAGACTGTTAAGTTCTTAATGAAACTAAAATTGAATTAATTCACGTTTCCTACAGACTTAACATGGGTTTACATTTTTGAATCACATATTGATATATTGGGCTTACTAAATTCTTGTAATTTACCAAAGTATTACTAAATTGAGGATATTTTTTCACTACTTTATGTTATAAGGTAAAATATTGTAAATTGCTTAAATTCTTAAACCTTGCTGCTTTTGTGTAAGTACTTACAAATTGCTGGGAGAGAAGATAATCCGATTAAGTGAAAATGGCCGGAATCTAAACATGTGCTACAAGTACACGTGCACCCTTTAGGTAAGCACGTAGTTCTGCCCTCCCCCCGCACAAACTCGGAAGAGTACTCTAGATTTCAGTGTGTGGCGCTAAGTACTGGGTGACATGGAAAAAGAGGAGGAGGAAAACGATGACGTAGAAGAAATCGGTAGTTTGCGATTTAAAAAGTTGTTGCAGTGCCTAAAACGCTCTTACTCTTATGCTCTTGGACTTGTGCTCTGGTGTGTTGGAACCTACTCGTGGCTCCTCCTTATCCCCCGCTTTTTGACGCGAACTCGAGACAAAGATTGAGGAACTATGCTGTGAAATTCCTGAAAGTTTACCGGTCAGCGATCAGCCCAGTGGAAGGAAATCTCCGATGTTTCCGGAGATATCATTAGGATGTTGTGCCAGTTGACCAGTGAACAATGTATACCTACTTTCGGCGGTGGAGATAAGTATACAGCTCGGACCCTTGAAGAATGCCTCAGAAAAGCAGAATGAACAGGGAATCGAAAGTGATTGTCCAGTCGTAATATGTGAAGTGGCCAAACAGTTCTCCAGCAGTTGGTAATGTACAGTATATATTTTTATAAGCAATTGTGTATAAGAAGAAAGTTTGTAATTATAGGAAGGACTCTAGAGATAATATTCTTTTTATAGTAGAGTGATTATGAAATTTTAGTGAAAGAATTATTGTAAGTTAGATTTCTAAATTAGAAATTCAATTAGCAAATATAGAAGAGTATGTTTGATCTATCAAGTAGAAGTTGTAAACTATATATGAAGTTCTTTCTTTTGCATGTTATGATAAAGATAGAAAGGTTAAATAATTAATGCTCATTCCTTAGAAATTGTAGACTGCTTTATTAGTGTGTATTCATAAAGTGTAAGATACTTCAATTGTAATTAAATGTTTTGCTTTTTAAGTTTAACTGGTGACTTGCCTGATTTTCTGCCCTATTGCACTTTCTCATAAAATTCGGACCACAGCGGGAGATAAGTTAAATAGGGAGGCTATGACTGCATAAATAAAGTATAGTGAAATAAGATTGTATGCTAAACTGTGTTCTGGTTCCTTGATTCTGCACTATTTGTTAATCTAAGATTCAGGATGGCGCAGGATAATAAAAATTTTCCCTGAATCCGAAAAAGGAATCAGATCCAGTATTGAACAAAGGAATTGGTATTGACATTAGCAATCCCTTTGTCCTTAAACCACTAGCTTCGTTCTTATAGGTAAAGATCGGCCCAGAGAGAATATTGAGACTATTAGAGTGATTTAAGTATTAGAGATAAGTTCAATAAGCACAAGCGTATCTAGACGAAAATTTTAGAGAACAAAGAAGAAGAATAAGTAAGACTTTAAAATAGAGTAAGTAAGATTTTACAAAGGCACAGCAAAGACTTTACAAAACCAATAAATAAGATGAAATAGTGATAAATAAGATAAAATTCATCTCTAAAAGAGATGAATTTTATCTATTTATCACCATTAGAGAGAAAATGAGAGAGAAAAAACAGCTGTTTTTTTCCTCTGTAATTTTTGGAATAACATGAAATGTTTTTCAGGAATATGCATTGCTTTTCTGACATTTGCAATCTTTTGTTTACTGATTTTGTACTCATATTTTATTTAGTTTTCAAACACCATCGACAAGCAGCAGTTACTATTCAGCGGTACTTTCGTGGCCATTGGAAACGAATTCATTTTCTGCATATGAGAAGAGCAGCTATTACTATTCAGGTAATTGCTGATTTATTCCTACATTCCATAGAGATTATTAACAGAAGTTTCTAAAAATATGAGTCATTTAATATAACAAAAACGTGGCATTTTATTATGAGTTATAAAATTGTAAATATAGTGTCATAGTAATACACTTATTGGGAACCCATCAAGATTGCCTTGCCAGAAATAATCCGTCTTGAGTATAATGGAAAAAAAAAAGGGGGGGGGGGGATCAAACATTTACTGATTGTGTGAAGTAAAACATTCTTCCCTACCTAACTTGGAGATGTGGGTTAACTGCATATTGCATCATGTTGCTTTTACATACATTTTCATGCAGTAATTGCATAAACATTTAATTGGTTAGTTATTCTCTATTCATTACAGACTTATAACTGTTCTTACTCCACCTGGTTTGATTTGGTCTAAATTGATCCATTTTAGTCCTTAAATTAGGTAGAATTGTTTGAAATAATACAACAGTTGTTTGTAACAGCAGTGTTTTACACTGTACTGTAGTGTACAATATGGAACATTAGGTGTATAAATGAATAATGTTAATATACCAAAATTCTGTTTCATTATTTGTTGATTGCCTGCTCAGTTGTTCAGTTTCATTAATAAACAGTGGACTATCATTTTGTAACAATAACAGAATTTTATAACAATCACAGCATTTTATTAATAAGCTAGTATCAGTGGTGCAAAATGTACCAGCGTACTTTTCTTTATGATTCTCTTGAGTCATACTCTTATTTGTGATTTCATAGTTTATCTCTTTTAATAATGTGCACATCCAGCTTTTTGATTTTACGGTGAATTCTCATAGACAATCACAAATAGATGCCACAGTACTTCTTCAAGCTGTCTCCTAAGTGTATCACAATCACCTGTCTTATAGTTTCACATGTACCCTTTCTTAACTGGAATTTTCACATTTTGATCACTTTCCCCAGTTGGAGGCAACGTAACCACCTTAGTTATGGACAGGTCTTCTAACCCTATAACAAGATCGAACACTCTTATACTGCGAGGCCCTTCCATCACATTCTGCTTCATATAATTATCTCTCAATAAGTGTATAAATTCCACTTCCTTCCTGCCATGGGATCTTTCCTCCTTCCAGTCTGTCTTCATAGTTATTGAAGTTCCCCATATTAATTACTCAACTTTCACTCATTGTACTAATCTGCTGATGTAAGTCTTCCACATCATCCCTGGAACCCCCCCACCCCACGCCTATAGCAGGAGATTCCAGTTTTATATTTTATCCTGTTGGCCTCGATCTTACACCAGCAGATTGACTGAAAAGAACTACTATCTGCCTGACTAACTCCTCATCTTGCTGGCTGCAGTTCATCAGCATTACCCCCCCCCCCATCCTGTCTACCTGTCCATATATTAACTCCCTGAAATTGTTAAATCCATCACATTCTTTCCAAAGTCTCGCTAATGCTTATAGCTTTTGGCAAGGTTGCACTAACCAGTCCCAAAAACTCTTCCCTCTTATTCCTGATGCTTCTAGCAATAGCATATAGAAATTGTAGGTCCTCTTAAGTCCCCAACCACTTTTTACATCCTGAATTGACTATACCATTCAATATTGTTGCCTACAACACTAGATTCTGCATTTTTTTGTTCATACTCGCACTCATTCACTTCACAGATGCCTTCACATGTACTCGTCTGCATTTAACCTAATTGCTTTAGTTTTCCTGACGTGCTTCCACACGCTCAGTGAACAAAGCTCTCTCCAGATACCTAACACTGAATCTATTTAAGTGCAGTCTATCAGCATTGTACAAATCTTTACGTCCACAAACTCTATATCACTCCTTTTGCATAACCTGTGTTATTGATTCATTAGCTATCAGTGCTTTCCTTCTCAGTTCACCTCCATCATAGCATGGCAGCAGACTCGCAAACTTCATCCTCTCACTCTTTTTTTTTTTTTTTTGCTTCTTCCAACAACTCTCACTTCCTCCTTCATATTTCTATCTCTCAGGTCATTGGTTCCAGCCAAAACAATCAATTTTCATCTTCCCTTTCTGCATTCTTGACAGCATTACTAATATTGATTTTTGCACCAGGGAAACAAGATTTGTAGCACTTTCATGAAGAACTCCCCTTATTATGGAATTGCCATAAATAATGACTTACTCATGCTGATTCTTTATGATTATTGTTACAATTAGCTTTTTTGGCTTTGGACCTCTTTTTTTTTCCTGTTTACAGTTTGACTAATCTGCAGCCTTTCAGTCTCACACTTTGTCCTTTGAAGGCTACATGTAAGCGTGCAATTTCTTTATTCAGGTCTTCTATGTTCTCCTGAACTTACAACACTGCATTTTCAGTGCTATCCCCAATATTTATGTTTTCCAGTCTTGTATCACTGCTCTCTTCTCTATTATTGCATAATTTGTTCTCTCCATGTTCACTTTCAAAGTGTTTATGACACTTTCTCACCAGTTTCTCCCTCCTTCCACAAATCTTTCAACCTTCATACATATTACTGTACTCAGATATAATCACTTGAATTTCAGTTGAAGAAGAAACATTGGTTACCAAAAATTATATCAGAACTGGTGGAATGTTAGCTCTTATGATAGATTGAGGATGTGTAATGAAGCTGTACTATATATATGTGTGTGTGTGTTGTGTGTGTGTGTGTGTGTGTGTGTGTGTGTGTGTGTGTGTGTGTGTGTGTCAGGCAGTCATGAAGGGATGATATGATTGAAATAAATTGTTAAAAGCTATTTACCAGATTAACTGAAAAGATTTTTCAAAGCGATTCCACTGAAGTTGCATGAGGGTGTACTCATGCAGCTTCAATAAAGATCCATTGTTTTTTTATCCCTGTGTGTATGTGTGCGCATGCAGTGGTGTCTTCTTGCATGGAATCAGTTGTCTGAGAGGATAGCAGAGGAACACATAGCAAACAAGTTTAAAGAGTGTTACTGTAAAGATATTTAAATATATTTATATAATTTTGTTTATGGCAGATGTTTATTGTTATTATTATATGACAAATCCAGGGAGTCTAAGGACTCGTTGTGGGAGAGCACACTACTCCACTATAACTCACTGTCTCCCATACTTAATCCTCCAGCTACCTGACACTACTACTACTACCACCATCAACATACAGTACCATCTGCCCACCACCGCCACTAGTATGTATATTGTCTGTGAATTGTGTATGTTCTCATGGCTGATTTGCCTATATGCCAAATGAAAAACCTGAGTTTCTCGAAGAAAACCCTGCTACCTCTGTATGAGATTGGCTAGCGCACCTTCAATTGAAAAAAGCACACATAAAGATTCCTCTTGTCACAACAAGAATTGAACTCAGTTATTTTCCAATCGAAGGGCACAATATACTATAATAAAAATAGAAGTGTTACATCCTGAATGAAGAACTTTTAGAACTTTTAAAAGGAAACAATTCATTCAGGATTTAACAAGTCAGAAAAATCAGCTGAGAGAAAAAACTTGTACTCGAGCAGAAGGAATAAAGTATTATACTAACTGTAAATAGAAATGGAATTACTTCTTTTTAGTAGAATTGTAATACCATGTAAAGAATTTTGTGTATAAATTAGTATTATATGAATGCATCATGTATACAGTGAATGGGTAAATTAGATGTAAACAATAGTCCAAAGGTCACAGGCAGGCCTGAAGCAATCTTGGAAAGTGACGCACATTTGTTTCCCGGAAGACACTGCTCAAGATCACGCGACGTGCCAAAATCCCCGCGGACGAAAGAGTAGTGGGCAGGAAAGGATTGCTGAAGGTAAGAGGGTGCTATCGCCGCTAGTAACAGGACAAAACAAAACAAGACTCTTACAAAATTTCTCTGACTCTAATATCTGTATCACTTCTTACGTGTTCATTCTATAAGGAAAGCAAATTCTATATCTCTAGCCAACTCCTATTTTACTCACGTGTTTACCCTAACTATTAAAGGTTATTCCTTGATTAAGAATGAATTTTTTAATTTCTTTCTGGGGCCGTCTCCTTTTCAGATATTGACAAATTTTTGTTTTTTAATGCTGCGCCAGCCAATATCTTAGAATAGAGGGACTCTTATTCAGGGAGACTTTTCCAGAATTTTGGTGCACATAGGTGAATAAATCTAGTGCTTAAACTCATAAATTAAACGCTTTACTGTGGCTGAGTAAATTCTAGTTTGTAAATTCTAAACTCTATGACAACATATTATATTTTTCTTTCAATCCCCCGCTAAGGTTCAGATTAATGAGTGGTAGTTTTGGTTCATATCATAGGCAAAATGATATGAATCAATATCATTTTGTCTGTGGTATAAAAGAATAAACATATTTATTGGAATCTAAAGACATATAGACTTAGACCAATCCCACATTCAATTAGTTCCCACATTCAATTATTAGAGTATTAATCAAACTGTATCAAACTGATTAATACTCTAATGCATGAACAATAAATCCTTCTTTTAAGTTAGAGATTAAATACACACAATATACGCATTATACACTTCAAATCAACATTCTACCTACTATGTTAGTCTCGCACATTATACTAGTCACAATCGTCTATAATCATTCCAGACAATTTGTCATGGACATTAGCCACTGCTAAATAATCACTTAAAGTTCTTAAATACTGTCCATACTCAATTATTACACTACAACGATCTTCCCCCCTTTACTGACTGGGTAATTATACAACAAAATCTGTACTTTATCATTTCTTGGAGCAGGATCTCCAGGTCCATCTGAACTATCCTTTGTTTGGATTACTTCTTGATACTTCCATAAACCTGTGTCCACATGGTGGGTCACTACGGTCATCAGATTACGCTATGCTCTGCACTTGGCATTGTTCCCACGTCTCTTCTGGATCTGCTTTGGGCCATCCTCGTTACTACTGCCAGTTCATAGGATACGTTTGCGATATCATTCCATCAGAGCTTTCAGCAAAGGAGCGAAAACAGCATATGCCGACATCTCACACTTTAGCACCACCCAGAAATTCAAAGGGAAAGGTGCACCATCCAATATCGTACTATCACCAGGAAACACCATCAGGAACTTTCGGTCCACGGGAGAAGTCGAGCCATCATCCAGCAAAAGGAGCAAAAAAAAAAGCCTTGAGAAAGGGGGTGCAAACCCTTTTTATTCTCCCTTCACTTCTCCCCTTTTTAGCACCCTGTTACTAGCTGCGATAGCACCCTCTTACCTTCAGCGATCCTTTCCCGCCTGCTACTCTTTCGTCCGTCCACGGGGATTTCGGCACATCGCGTGATCTTGAGCAGTGTCTTCCGGGAAACAAATGTGCGTCGCTTTCCAAGATTGCCAATGCCTCAGGCCTGCCCGTGACCTTTGGACTATTGTTTACATCTAATTTACCCATTCACTGTATACGTGATGCATTCATATAATACTAATTTATACACAAAGTTCTTTACATGGTATTACAATTCTACTAAAAGGAAGTAATTCTATTTCTATTTACAGTTAGTACTTTATTCCTTCTGCTCAAGTACAAGTTTTTTCTCTCAGCTGATTTTTCTGACTTGTTAAATTCTGAATGAATTGTTTCCTTCTAAAAGTTCTTCATTCAGGATGTAACAGAAGTAAATAATTCTTCCATTTGCATTACTAAGAATGTTTATTTAGTTTATTAAAAATGGGAATAAAAAATCTGTACAAATATTATGTTCATAAAATTACGTTTGTCAAAATGATATTCTGTTGCAAGAATATATCAGTAATGGTTGTAGCAAATAGTAGAATTAATAGAAACAGTTTCTCATTTTTGTGGAAAACAAGAAGAATAGGCAAGATTACATACCTTCCTACATGTTGGAATTAAAATACCTGTAGCCATTTTTTATGCCGACCATATGAAATAGATATTGAGTGGTAAAGAAGATTCATCGCACCGCTAATAAATATATCTGCTCCTCCATGACTGAACTGCTCTTTGTTATTTGTAATACCTGGCTGTTGTGATGTCATTCATGCAGTCACAAATCATGGAGAATAGAGTGTATGCTATACTGTGATTACTATGATATCGAGTGAGCAGCTGGTGGACACAAGTAGAAGAATAGCTAGAGAGAAGAAAAGACACACACGTACACTGCTCAAGTTTTTTCTCTCAGCTGATTTTTCTGACTTGTTAAATTCTGAATGAATTGTTTCCTTCTAAAAGTTCTTCATTCAGGATGTAACAGAAGTAAATAATTCTTCCATTTGCATTACTAAACAAAACAAACAAACAAAAAAAGCAATGGATATGGGAAATGGAAAGGTATTATTCCAAATGATTCTCTTTATTCCTTATTATGAAAAGCTAATGTATCTACACTGTTTTAAATTTTCTTTGTGATGGAAAATTGGAAAAGAAGCCATTCTTTCTGTATGTTTATAAAACTGATAGCTGTCAAGTAAAAGCACAGTAATGTTTCAAACATAATGCACCTGCTTTATCTGTTTTAAATAGAAACTAAATATGCTTGTAGTAAAGCATATGTTGAAGATATGGGTGTAAGTTATTTATTTTGTAATTGTGCAAGAACATTTGCTATTGCTGCTATTGGTATGTATCTCTTGGAACACTTCCATAAAATTCAGACTAAGGAATTGCACTAAGAAGTGTGTACCAAAGTAACAAATCTGTTAAGAAATTGTACATGTTAAATTCATTTATTTTGTATCCTAACTTTTTATCTCTGAGTAGAGACAAAAATGTGAGAGTGAGTACAAGGATGGCTATAGTTTCAGTATATTTTTTTTTCAAATGGTCTGCTTATATATATTATTCATTCCTTATAATTATTTTAAAGGGAATCATTTATTGCAACATTCTCTTTCCTTTTCCTATATCTGTAGTTGCTAAAATACACATATAAAAAAAGAAAACTTAGTCTTCAAGTGTATAGCATTGTGAAACACCAAATATATAAGCCTGGAGATAGAACCTGTAAAATTAGAGAAAAAGATATTTATATTAGATGGCTTCATCCATAACAGGATTAGTCAACTAACTACTGATTTTGTGCCACTTGAAGCAGACCTCTCATGATGAATATCCTAACTCAATAGGGATTCTGTGGTAATAATAAAAATAAATCTACAACAGACTTGTACATTGTATACCAATTTCTCTGTATATGTATTTTCTGTAAACATGTTTAAAGCCATTGTGCCAAATTTTAAAGCAAAATTTATATATATATCACTTCACGCATCATTCATATATATTGTATTATACTACACCAGCACTATTCGTGATCGGAATTTGGTCAGGCTTTTTGAGTATTGTGGTATAGCCACTATAACACTTCTTGATCTCCATGAATGTTTTCTAATGGTACATTAAGGTCTGGTGTCAGAAGTTTCAAATTCAAGATGATGAGGATTGATCTCTTATAGCATGCTTTTATAAAAAGAAAAATAAAACTGTGAGAATTACAGAGGAATTTCAATAAAATATCTAAAATACAAGACTATTACACTTTTTTATAAAATCTTTATCAAGTAGCTTTATTTTTATCCTCCTACATGTTTCGCCAATCTGTTTCTATTGGCATCCTCAGGGAATACAAATCAGTAAGCACAAAATGAAGGTTACAGACTAGGTTATAACCGATGGTTCTAAATCATACAAAAAATTGGTATTGTGCGTGTCTCGTTAACATGATTTAATCGTGATGACTCATGACGTAATTGTTATGAAAGTTCATTTCTTTGATGTTTAATGATCTGATAAAAGTTTTCCAAATTTCTGGCAAAATTAGACCTTGATTCTTGTTTAGGTTTTCAGTTTTACGGACGACTGTAGCTGCTTCTTTAAAGGTTCTTGAATGGTAGTTATCTTCTATGTATGGCATAAGGCTCTTATCCCCTCAATGTGATGGTTAGTAGAGGCAAAGTGGCATGAAAGGCCTGAAATGTCTTGTCTGTTATTTCTGACATATCCTATGTGTTCTTTCTTTCTCGTTTCGAAGCTTCTAGATGTCTGACCTACGTAACTAATACCACATGAGCAAGGAATATTATATACTCCAGAGTATTTGTAGAATGGCTGAGGATCTTTCGGTGATCTTAAAAATTTCCGAATAGTATTGATTGGTTTGAATGCCACTCTGATCTTGTATGGTTTTAAAAGGTTAGCTAATTTTTTGGAAAGGTTGTTGACAAAAGGAATTGTAATTGTACTGATGTATTGGACGTCATCACGTTGTCGATGTGGTATATCAGTAAATAGAATCTTGTTATAGAGTCTTTTAGGGTAACCATTTAAAGAAAGTTCTCTGGATATTGTGGTTAATTCCGTTAGTAGGTCATCCTTGTCTGTTGTATACTGTATAGCTCTTTTCTTGAGACTATGGATAATGCTAAGTTTCTGAGCTATGTGATGAGCTGAGTTGAAATGGAGGTAACGTCCAGTATTTGTAGGTTTTCTGTATACAGATAGGTTGATACTATTATTGGATTGTTTCTTTATTAAAATGTCAAGGAATGGCAGTTTTTTATCTTTTTCCATTTCTAATGTGAATTTGATGGTATTGTGGAAACTATTGATTTGGTTGAGGTAATTCATTAGTTCTTCTTTTGTATGATCCCAAATGATAAAGATGTCATCTACATATCTGTACCAAATTTTCGGTTTTGGAAAGATCTGGGTTAAGATTTTTTTCTCTAGATCTTCCATGAATAAGTCAGCACAAGGAGGTGAGAGGGTACTACCCATAGCTAATCCAGTGAGTTGTTTGTAGATCGTTTCTTGCCAAATGAAATAGTTAGAAGTTAAACAGTGATTGAACAAAGTAGTGATGTTTCTTGGGAACAATTTGTCTAAGATGTTGATGACTTCAACCACTGGCATGTTAGTAAACAGAGATGTGATGTCCAGGCTTGCTAGTATATCCTCTTCAAAAATAGGGATGTTTTTTATTTTATCTATAAAATGTTTTGAGTTTTTAATATAAGTATCCGAGACGTGAATGTTTTTGTTGTAAAATCTTCGCAAGATACTTGGATAGTTGGTAAGTGGGAGAATAGATTCCATCAACTATTGGACGTAATGGAATACCTTCTTTGTGAATTTTTGGAAGGCCATACAATCTAGGAGTAAGTGGGTGCATAGATTTTAATTTTTTTATAATTTCTATAGGCCCATTATTCATTCCACGTAATAATTCATTGGTGTCATTTATGATTTTTAGTGGTAGGATCTCTGCTGAGAACTTCATATACAGACCTGTCAGATAATAGATTTTTAAAGACTATTACACTTTTTTATAAAATCTTTATCAAGGCCTTTCATGCCACTTTGCCTCTACTAACCATCACATTGAGTGGGATAAGAGCCTTATGCCATACATAGAAGATAACTACCATTCAAGAACCTTTAAAGAAGCAGCTACAGTCGCCCGTAAAACTGAAAACCTAAACAAGAATCAAGGTCTAATTTTACCAGAAATTTGGAAAACTTTTATCAGATCATTAAACATCAAAGAAATGAACTTTCATAACAATTACGTCATGAGTCATCACGAATAAATCACGTTAACGAGACACGCACATTGTCACGCACAATACCAATTTTTTGTATGATTTAGAACCATCGGTTATAACCTAGTCTGTAACCTTCATTTTGTGCTTACTGATTTGTATTCCCTGAGGATGCCAATAGAAACAGATTGGCGAAACATGTAGGAGGATAAAAATAAAGCTACTTGATAAAGATTTTATAAAAAAGTGTAATAGTCTTATGAATAATTGTCAAGAAAAAATTAAACATAATGAACAGGATCAACGAGTTCACCAAACAAAAGGTACGCAATCTCGAAGGTTTAAAATGCAAAAAAGCTAGGTATTTAAACCATCTGACTTTTTTAAAAAGATGTAGAGACAATAGCGTGATCCCAAAATTTCTTCGTTTGAAACAATTTTATAAAACTAGACAAGCCAACTTGATTTACCAACGAACTTTGTATGCTCTTCTTAGAGAAAGAATTTGCCATACGAGATTCATGCTTAGCAAAATAGACTCACAGTGCTATAATTTATTCACAGATATCTCTAATAATCTTGACGCTGAGACATGGCAACTATTAGACAATATGATTAACCACAGTTTTACCAAAACATTTAATCACAGCAAAAAGACACAAATTGATAAATTCAATTTACTGTATGATAATCATAACAACTGCAAACCTTCTCTACCAGCTAAGCAAGTGATAATTAACCTATCTAAACACGTTTTAAGTAAACCTGAGATCTCTATCCTCAAAAAAGGTTTCAACTTTGCTTTAAAACCCACTGTCATTCCTAAAATAGAGTTCATCTGCAACTTAGAAAAAGCCTTCTCATTACTACCAGCTCCAACAGCTAATGATTTGCGATTAAAAAGCAGCATAATCCTTTCAGCTCAGTCAAGATCTCCTAACACCAACTCTAACCAAATGGAAAGAAGAACGCTTCTCAAATTAAGGAATAATAAAGATATCATCATACTCAAAGCCGACAAAGGTAATAATACAGTTATATTAAATACTTCAGATTATAAAGAAAAAATTAAAAATCTATTATCTGACAGGTCTGTATATGAAGTTCTCAGTAGAGATCCTACCACTAAAAATCATAATGACACCAATGAATTATTACGTGGAATGAATAATTGGCCTATAGAAATTATAAAAAAATTAAAATCTATGCACTCACTTACTCCTAGATTGTATGGCCTTCCAAAAATTCACAAAGAAGGTATTCCATTACGTCCAATAGTTGATGGAATCTATTCTCCCACTTACCAACTATCCAAGTATCTTGCGAAGATTTTACAACACATTCACGTCTCGGATACTTATATTAAAAACTCAAAACATTTTATAGATAAAATAAAAAACATCCCTATTTTTGAAGAGGATATACTAGCAAGCATGAACACCACATCTCTGTTTACTAACATTCCAGTGGTTGAAGTCATCAACATCTTAGACAAATTGTTCCCAAGAAACATCACTACTTTGTTCAATCACTGTTTAACTTCTAACTATTTCATTTGGCAAGAAACGATCTACAAACAACTCACTGGATTAGCTATGGGTAGTACCCTCTCACCTCCTTGTGCTGACTTATTCATGGAAGATCTAGAGAAAAAAATCTTAACCCAGATCTTTCCAAAACCGAAAATTTGGTACAGATATGTAGATGACATCTTTATCATTTGGGATCATACAAAAGAAGAACTAATGAATTACCTCAACCAAATCAATAGTTTCCACAATACCATCAAATTCACATTAGAAATGGAAAAAGATAAAAAACTGCCATTCCTTGACATTTTAATAAAGAAACAATCCAATAATAGTATCAACCTATCTGTTTACAGAAAACCTACAAATACTGGACGTTACCTCCATTTCAACTCAGCTCATCACATAGCTCAGAAACTTAGCATTATCCATAGTCTCAAGAAAAGAGCTATACAGTATACAACAGACAAGGATGACCTACTAACGGAATTAACCACAATATCCAGAGAACTTTCTTTAAATGGTTACCCTAAAAGACTCTATAACAAGATTCTATTTACTGATATACCACATCGACAACGTGATGACGTCCAATACATCAGTACAATTACAATTCCTTTTGTCAACAACCTTTCCAAAAAATTAGCTAACCTTTTAAAACCATACAAGATCAGAGTGGCATTCAAACCAATCAATACTATTCGGAAATTTTTAAGATCACCGAAAGATCCTCAGCCATTCTACAAATACTCTGGAGTATATAATATTCCTTGCTCATGTGGTATTAGTTACGTAGGTCAGACATCTGGAAGCTTCGAAACGAGAAAGAAAGAATACATAGGATATGTCAGAAATAACAGACAAGACATTTCAGGCCTTTCATGCCACTTTGCCTCTACTAACCATCACATTGAGTGGGATAAGAGCCTTATGCCATACATAGAAGATAACTACCATTCAAGAACCTTTAAAGAAGCAGCTACAATCGCCCGTAAAACTGAAAACCTAAACAAGAATCAAGGTCTAATTTTACCAAAAATTTGGAAAACTTTTATCAGATCATTAAACATCAAAGAAATGAACTTTCATAACAATTACGTCATGAGTCATCACGAATAAATCACGTTAACGAGACACGTACATTGTCACGCACAATACCAATTTTTTTGTATGATTTAGAACCATCGGTTATAACCTAGTCTGTAACCTTCATTTTGTGCTTACTGATTTGTATTCCCTGAGGATGCCAATAGAAACAGATTGGCGAAACATGTAGGAGGATAAAAATAAAGCTACTTGATAAAGATTTTATAAAAAAGTGTAATAGTCTTATGAATAATTGTCAAGAAAAAATTCAACATATCTGAAATATTTTTTATTTGACATTTGCAGCTGATTAAATTGGTTAGTAGACCTCTTTACAATTATGATTAGCTTTTGATGTTAACAGTAAATGGCTTTAGTTTAATTTCCTTGTAGTTTTTATGAAGTATTTTTGCTTCTTGATTTTTTTCTGTATTTTTATTATGTGGTTTTAATATTTAATATTTTAATTCTAATACAAAACATAAAATGTATTACTTTGTTTATGATTCCAGTAGAGATAAGATACTTAGAACAAGTCTACTGATTCATATAGTGGATCTAATGCAGTACTAGGTTTAGATTTGCAAGGAGTGAAAGAATTTTAAGGAATATGTTATTAAACTAAGCAAAGTAGTACATTTTCCACTTTGTAAACTGCAATGATTAGAAATCTTATTATGATGTAATATTTAATTTACTGTATAAACTGACATAAACATTTCAGGCTTATGTGAGAGGTATGTTTGCAAGAGAAGTAGCAGCTGCTCTTAGAGAAATGAGAAGGGTTGAAGAAGAAATGCGCAGGAAAGAGGAAGAGGAAGAAGAAAGAAAAAGATTGGAGGCTGAGAAAATGCAGATGGAAGAACAAGAAAGGAAAGCTTTAGAAGAAAGCATTATGTAAGTACAAGCTTATTTTTTTCTGATAATATAATTAACTATAGTTAGTTATTCATATAGCTTCATAATCATTATATTGAATCATGATTCTAAAATATGTAATAGTTTTTGACTTATTGCTGAAGTCATACTTTAATGTGCAAATACAATGAATTCACCTTAATTTTAATTTTTGTGAATTAAATAATGCTTAATTGGGAATTTCAACTATTGACCTTGAAGATGAAGTACTACAGAAAACTTTTGAAGCTACCATACATGGTATATGTAAAAAAATTATGAGGTTAGAAGTAAAATCCGTTCCATTGCTAGAAGAAAATATCATCACTAAAATACGTCAGAAACAGCTCTGGTGGCTGGGCCACATAGTTAGATCAGATAGTTTTCACTAGTTTTCGTATATCACTCTTTTTTTCCTTTGATCTATATTTATCCACTTTTGCGCGAATATCTTTCCATCCTATTTAAATTTATTCCTTCATCTTTTCCATTTAACTATAAATATCCATCTCTCTTCTAAGTCTTCATTTTTTATATGGTTTAATTTTGCACTTCCATTAATTATTCTTAAAAATCTCATCTCTGCTGTCTGTATTATACTTTAATCTTTCTTTTTAATATCCCATATTTCTGAGCCATATAGCAGAGAACCAACAAATTTTACTTTATAAAATTTGTTGGTTCTCTCTCTTTTAATTCAGCATTCTTTTTAACTGTTGCACTGATTTTTTGAAATATATTTATTTTTCATCTATATCGCTTTCTTTTAGATACTTTATTTTGCAACTTAAATAAAGTTGCAAATAAAGTGGCTAGAGAGAGCGCTAGCTCTTGTCCTGTTATAGGAGATGTCTCTACGATGTTCTTCCAAATGTAGAAGGATGGATTTAGCAGTCTGGCCATAGTATAGTTTTCCACAATCACATAAAATCTTGTGCACTCCTGAAAACTGAGTTGGAAGCTGTTTCTCTTTAGGTTTGCTAAGTATTGAATGAAGTTTTGGAAGCGTAGTGAAGCAAATTTTGAAGTTAAACTTCTTGAGAATCTTTGCCAGTTTTGGTGAAATAAAGCTGATGTAAGACAAAGAGATGAAGGCTCTTGGGGAAGTAGTTGAGTGACTGGGGGAAAGAAATTTGTCAATTTTCTAAGGAGAGAAACCATTATTAATAAAAAATTTTTTAAGAAAAGGAGTTCATTTTCAATTTCTGTTTCTTCTGTAAGTAATGATTTGGCTCAGTGAGCTAAGGTGGAAATAATACCAAATTTTTGTGGGGGATAGTGATGGGAGGAAGCATGAAGGTATCTATCAGTATGAGTAGGCTTTCTGAAAATTGAGATTTTAATACTCTCAGCACATCTGGTAAGTTTCAGGTCTAAAAAGGGGAGGCAGTCATCTGATTCCAGTTCGAAGGTAAAAGAGATTTTTCCATGGCACTTATTTAGGTGGTCTAAAAATAAATTGAGGTTGTTGACACCATCTTCCCAGATGAGGAAAATATCATCAATATAGCGATACCAGAATTTTGGTTTAAGATGGAAGGAGTTAATAGCTTTTTCTTCAAAATCATTGAGAAATATATCTGCGAGAATCGGAGAGAGCGAGCTGCCCATGGCCAGACCTAAGTTTTGTAAGTAGATCTTATTGTCATATTTGAAATATCCTGACTTTATGCAATGGGAGAGAAGAGCAAAGAGTTTTTTTGATAATTTGTTCTTGAGAAGATCGAGGACTTCTTGAGCAGGTACATTTGTGAAGAGAGAAACAATATTGAAACTGGCCATTAAATCTGTTTTTTTTTTAAGTTTGATATCCTTGATTTTAGAAACAAAATCTGCAGAGTTTTTAATATGTGTTTGTTTGTTTGTTTGGAACTCAAGCTTGGATTTTGTTTTCAAACACGCTACTGTCTTTTTGTACTTGTTCTGTTATTACAATTTTAAGTCTCTTAATTCTTTATATACTTCTTTGATTGTGATACCCGAAGATGTTGATCAATTCAACGAAACTAGTGTACTAGTAGTATCTTTTCAAATATATTATGTCATCTTTTTATCTCTCGGTATCAGTCATTAAAGCTTTTTCATATATATATATATATATATGTAAAAAATTTTGATATTTTTTTTATTTTAGTGTAAATGATTAACAAAGCAGTTATACTGTTAGCTCACTTATATGTATTGTCCTGTGACTTGTGTTTTCATCATGTTTGCATTCTTGATGATGATGATCTTGATATAGAGGTTGAAATGTCAAGTGCTATTTTTTTTTTCATTATAAGTCAAGAAATTGCTCTAACACGTTTTTGTCATCAAAAATTCTACATAACGAATCAAATAAAGTGCATCACCTGCTCTATTATTTTATCTCTGCCTTTAAATGTCACGATATTTTGCTTTCTTTTGTGAAATATTTTTATTATATTCTCATCATCATCATCAAATTCCTGCCATGTACCCTCAAGGGGTGTACAGGATATGACAGTACTACATGAAAAAATTACATCATTTACTAACTTCCTATCTACAATTTTCCTCCAAATCAGTCTGTTACTTGTCAAGACTCCAACATTATCAGATCTTATATTTCTATCGTCTAAGGCACTTTGTACCGTATCAATCCACCTATATCTTGGTCTTCCTCTGGGTCGTTTTCCTGCCAACTAGCAGAGAACACTTGTTTTGCTAATCTTTCCTCTCCCATTCTATTCAAGTGACCATACCATCTGAGATTAGCTCTGCTAACGCATTCCTGGATGCTGACAATGTCAAGTTCTTTCCTAATATCCTCATTTTTAATATGATATTGCCATTGATGCCATCTGTTCACGCCTCTAATCTTTCTCAGGACTCTCATATCTGCGGTCTCTAGTCTTTGGTCAAGTGTTTTACTTCTGACCTAGCTCTCAGATCCATAAGTTAAAATTGGTTTGAACACAGTCTTGTATACAGCTAATTTAGTGTTCCGACTAATTTCTTTCTTATTCCATATGAATTTATTCAATTGACTTCCCACGATACCAGCTTTGCTGATTCTGTTGTCTATTTCTATATTTAGTTTACCATCTTCAGTAAAAATTGTGCCTAAGTAGCTGAAATGTTTTACTTGTTCCACAGGCTCTCCATTCACAACACAGTTGACATTTTCAATGATTCTGCCTATTTTCATTGTCTTTGTCTTTTTATTGCTGACCTTCATACCATATCTATTACAACAGCTATTCAATTTAGTCAGAGAATCTTGCAGACTTGTAGCGGATTTATTTAGAAGTATAACATCATCCGCATAAAGCAAAGAGCTGACATTAACATCTCCAATTTTGATATCAGGTTTAATACCACATTCCTTCATAATGTGATCCATATAGATAATGAATAACAGAGGGGATAATGTACATCCTTGTCTCACACCAGATTTAACATTAAACCATCTTCCTGTACTTCCTTCAATTCTAACTGCTGACTCACAACTCAAATAAAGACTAAGTATTGCTTGATATAATGCCCCATTGACACCATATAACTGCAGCGTATTGAATAGCTTCTCTCTTGGCACCTTGTCATATGCCTTTTCCAAATCGACAAAACTTAAATACAGATCTTTGTTATATTCCCATGCTTTCTCGACTATTTGTCGTAAAGTGAAGATCTGATCCTGACAGCCTCTATTTGGCCTGAATCCAGCTTGTTCTTCACCAAGCTTTTCTTCCACAATTCTTCTCAACCGTTTCTCAAGTATACTTGCATAGATCTTGCCAGGAACACTCAGTAGGGAAATACCTCTGTAATTCTCACATTCAGTTTTATTTCCCTTTTTATATATGGGTACTATGAGAGCTCTACTCCAATCATCAGGAATTCGTCCCTCTGTCCAGGCTTTCTGAACTATGCAGTGCAGCCACTGTAAGACTCTTATACCACCATACTTCAGCATTTCTGGTCGAATATCATCTACTCCTGCTGCCTTTCCACATTTCAAGCCTTTGATGGCTTTTTCTACTTCAAGTATGGATATGTATTCCTGACTGCATGCCTGGTCAGTGTTTTTTATCACCGTGCTGTCATCACTGCTTGTTTCATTTAGCAGTTTTTCAAAGTAATTACTCCATACTTCAAGGATATCTTTTTCTCCTGTTTTCATTTCACCTTTATCATCTCTAATTCCTTTTACAGCACTCTTTCCTCCATTCCTAAGCTTCTTCAACAACCTCCAGAATATTTTGCCACCTTTTTGATATTTATTTTCTATATTCTTGCCAAAGTCCTCCCATGACTTTTGTTTAGCTAGTTTTACACACTGTTTAGCTTTCTTACATTTGTCTCTGTATTCTGTAAGAGTAAAATTTGACTTATTTGCCAGGAACTTTTGATATGCTTTCTTCTTTTCCTTCACTGCCTCTTTAACTTCCTGTGTCCACCAGGGAGTTCTGATTTTTTTTATCTTTGCACACAACCTCACCACATGCCTCTCTGGCAGAATCAATCAATGTTTCCTTCAGAGTTTGCCATTGAATCTCCAAGGTTTGATTCCTGTTCTCAAACTCTTTCATTTTCTTTTCAATAATATTTCTGTATTTTAGTCTACAGTTTACATCTGAGAGCTGCTCAACTTTTATTCGCTTTAAAACTTTCTTACATGTTATTCTTTTCAATATGAAATTCAATTTTATCCTGCTCAAGACTAAATAGTGATCACTTCCAATTTCAAATCCTCTGTACACTCTGGTGTCCTGCACCAGGGAGAAAACATCACTATCAACAATAACATAGTCAATGAGACTTTTCTTATTCCTAGCCTCTTCTCTCCATGTGAATTTGTGCACATTTTTATGTTGGAACATGGTGTTAGTAATAACCAGTCCATGTCCTGAGCAGAAATCCAACAGATATTTGCCATTATTATTAGCTTTGCTCTTTTCTCCAAATTTTCCCAAAATATTTTTGTATGTCTCACACTCATTTCCTACTGTACTATTTAGATCCCCAACAAGGACCAACTTTTCCTTTTTCATTGTGTCAGTTGCTTTTTCTAAAGCCTCAAAAAATTCCTCCACTTCTACCTTAGTAGAACCTTCTGTTGGACCATAGGCACAAATAAGTCTCATTGTCCAGTTCCCCATTCTCATATTTGCCCACATTACTCTACTTGAGACTGACTGCCATTCAAGAAGATTAGCCTCGTATTTTGTGTTGAATACTATGGCTACTCCTTCTTTTCCTTGATTGTTATTGCCTGAATATAACATTTTGTATTTATTGCTCAGAAAGATCTCACCAGTTTTGGTCTTTTTTGTTTCAGTCACCCCTATTATGTCGATCTGGTACTTATCTAATTCCTCAGCTAGCTCCATTTCTTTGCCATTCAGGCTTCTTACATTGATAGTACCGATATTTAACTCTGGTGATGTTGAGTTGGGGTTTGTTTTCAGATTTGTTCCAGTAGCTGACTTTTCGCTGTTCGCCCTGGTTCCCTGGCGAAAACAACGGGGGCCTTGTTTAACCGGGCGACGCCCCAGCCGGCATGAAATTTTGGAAGTTTTGGAAGTTGATTTTTGGAAGTTATCTTCATTGTCTTGTAATAAACTATGATTATCTGCATATATCATTGTATTGATAATAGTTCTTCTGATTAACTGGATATTTCATTTTATTGTTGTTTTCCATATTTTATAATTTATATATATTGAATAGAGTTGAAAATAAACTACATCCCTGTCTTACACCTTAATTTCAATCTCTTCTATTAATTTATCACCTAATTGTAACTTTCTTTTTTTGTGTCTTTAGCTGAACTTATAGCTTATGCCAAATGCAGTGGATATCCTTGTTTTTTTTTATTATAATCCATCATTTTTCTGCTCTGTATCTTATCAGAAGCGTTTTCATAATCTATAAAGGCTAAATATATCTGTAAGATGCATTTAGCCTTTGTAGATTAAATTCTAAATTACATTCTTGTCTTTTTTCAGTAATTTGTTTTTAGGCATAAATATTATTTGTACATGATCTTTTGTCAAAAAGAATTTTCTTCTTCTGAGAGTAAATTATATGCATTTCTAAGAGTCTTTTATTCAAAATTTTACTGTATATTTTGTAATCTTTATTTAATAGCTTATTCCTTTATCTCTATCTCCCTTCTTAGATATAGATATGACCTTAGGTTTTAATGAATCTGATGAAACCACATTTTTTCTAACAGTTATTAATTAACTTTAAGAATCTTTGATATAAAAATTCTCTACCATACTTCCAAATCTCTATTGTTATGCCATGTAATTCAGTTGCCTTTCTGTTTTTTGAAACTTTTATTGCTTCTTTTAGTTCTTTTTTTCTAACAGTTATTAATTAACTTTAAGAATCTTTGATATAAAAATTCTCTACCATACTTCCAAATCTCTATTGTTATGCCATGTAATTCAGTTGCCTTTCTGTTTTTTGAAACTTTTATTGCTTCTTTTAGTTCTTCCAAAGATTGATTGGTCCTGTATTTATACTGATTTTTCAAATTTTGGTCATACTATAAATCGTTATATTGTTTTGTTCATTGTTTCTCTTGTATTATTTTGATTTGTTCTGCGTCTCTTTCTTCATTATTTAAATTTCCTTAAGTGATAAGGAGACTTACATGCACCAAGTGACCTCAAGATCTATGTCAGCAGTAGCTAATCTACTGTTAGGGCCTCTCTAGCTAGACAGATCAAGAGTCAGGTAACACACTAAGAGGAAAGATACTTTTGTCCTCAGGTTGGGGATTTCATGTAATGTTGTTGTAGTTTCGAATAGAAAAATCAACAGACAAAAACAATGGATTGTGATCAGGAAAGAAGAGTAACGATTAGAAGTTACTTCTAATCTTTTACTCTTTATATTATAAGATTATGCTTTTGAAGAAGGTGGAAAAGAGGATTCTGAAGTTATATGAGGAACTACAAAAACAGTTAAATAAATGCATTGAAATGACTATGTTGATCATTTAAGGTGGTAAGAGTTTTTGCTTCTTAATAAGATATTATAATATATGTTCTAAGATCAACTTGTGATATACATAGTGCATTTTGATACAATGATCTAATTAGTTTAATTAAAACTAATTGAGTCTTTCAGACCAAAGATATTGTCAAAATGCCCTGATTTATGGGAGCTCCTTTTATATATGTATGAAATTGGTATTCCAAAAATTCTGAATTTTCCTTTATAAATATCAGGTAACCAAAAACGTTTGTGTGGTTTTTCATAATAAAAATTAGTGCATTGTTGTGGGACCGATTTGCTTAGCTTTCATGATTTTCTCAGTTGATCCAAGTATAAATGAATTATTTCACCACTCAAATTAAACATTTGTGAAAGTTCTTGACATATTAATGTGGAATTATTTTCAACAGCAGGACGTAATTCTTTATTATCAATAATGGAGGATCTTCCTGAACGTGGTGCATCTTCAAGTGATTCATCGCTAGAAACAAATTTTTTAAACCATTTCTGCCCAGTATGTTTTGCTACCACATAACATACAAATGCCGCACATATTTTATGGGACACTTCTGAAGCCTTCGAACGAAGTTTAAATTCATAAAGCAAACAAGCCCAAATTACACTAGCTTCAACTGACATTTTAAAAGGGTTCAAAGTCACAGAAAAAGAGTACACACTAAGTTAGAGTGCACTGATTGACTGATGTGTATCTGTGCCTTATGATGCACATAAAAAATTGTGATCTGCAAACCACTACAAAGTAAAACAAGTCATTGCAGTGAACTCTACCAAAAACCATGATCTTTTTTGGTTGCCTGATAAAAGGAACAGTAACTGTTCTGTTTTCTGCATGTAGTTTGATAGTAATTTCCATGCCTGCAGGGGAGTAAGAACAGAAATTGTACCCTGTAGTTTGATATTTGCATACGCCATCAGTGTATATACAAATATCAAAGTTCATTCAATTGATAATTAGAAACACATGTAAAATTTTCTTCTCAAGAAATTCATTTTCTTTCCTCTTTCTCAAAGAAAGATTTTATTACAACTTATTTCCTACATCTCATATCTTGAGTTGTAGAACACATGTGGTTCAACCAGTTCATAATGCTAGTATATGCTATTCAACTTCAATATTGCTGGAGTTTGTGTTAATGATTCTAATAATTGCCCTTGTTTTCTTTATTAGTTTTGTAGATAATGTAGGAATATGATTATAAAATCAAAATATAGCTAAGCATCATATGTGCTGAAACTGATTAATGTAATACAAAATTTCAAAAGCAAATAATGCCTTTTACTTGAAATAAGATACTATTACATTTGAGATTTTCTGTACCATTAAGACAGTTCATAAATGTTATTCTAACAAATATTATATTTGGAAGAATAATATTTGTTATTCTAGCAAAAAAATCAAAACTGGCATGACACTTATTATTGGAAATATAAACATCTGCCTGTCCAATGCAGAAGGGATATGATACAGTTAAGTGTCCAGAAGTTTATGCTTCAGAGTTGATTCCTATTTTGTGTCACCTCATTATACTGTCTTACTCCACTGGCATCTACTCTAGGCCCTGGAAATTAGCCCATGTCTAGCTTATTCTTGACAAGGGTGATAGATCATCATCATTGAACTATCGACCAATTTCTCTCACCTCAGTCCTCTCTAAAGTAATGGAGAGACCCATCAACACCCAACTTTTATCATATCTTGAAAGTAATCAACAACACAACTGGCAGTATGAATTCTGCCAAGCTGTTCAACAGGGAATCTGCTCACCTAATCTGGATAAGCACCATAGAAAAGTTTGGCAAATCCCAAGTGGTTGTGCTATATATCTTCAAGGTTTTCAACTGGGTCTGGCACAAGGGCCTATTCAGTTAAGCTTTCATCATTCAGTCTGTCCTGTGACTTCTGCAACTAGGTTGCCAATTTTCTTACTGGATGCACATTGCATGTGATGGTTTCCCATCTTCTAACTATGCAACTAATGCTGGGGTCCACAAGGTTCTGTCCTCTTCCCTCCCTGTTTCTTCTCTACATCATTGACTTGCTCCAGTTGACCACCAGTCCAATACACACTTTTCCCAATGATAGTACACCACATTTCTCCTTCTCATTTGACAAATCTTGCACCAAACAAACCTCAAACTCACAGAGCAACAATCTCTGCAAGCCTAAATTCTGATCTCCAAGCTATTCTTCGATTGGGATCGATAATCTTGTCAACTTTAATGCCTGCAAAACATTTCTTCCTCATTTTCCACAAAAAAACAACAAAAAAAACAAACAAACATTTTTATCCCACTGTTGCCTTCGACAACACCCCAATCTTTAGGCAAGATCTCTCTCTCTCTTCTTGAAATTGCCTTGATATTAAGAGATATCTACAACTATTGTAAATATCTCTTGATATTGACAATAGTAGATATCAAGAGATATCTACTATTACAACTATTGCCTCCTTGGCATTAAAAAAAAAAATAGGATTCCTCTTTCATTCAAGGCTCACTTTACTCCCGTTTAGCTTTTAACCATGTACAAATCACAAATCTGCCTATCCATTGAGTACTGTTTGCACATCTTGGAAAGTGCCTCTAAGAGCTCCCTTAAAATACTTGATGCAGTACAGAAGAAAGCAGTTGGACTGATTAGTGACTCATCTCATACCAACTCATTCCAGCCACTCTCACACATCTAGTATCTACTGCATGCATCTTCCATAAATGTCCATGGTAAATGTTCATCAGAACCATCATCAATAATCCTCCCCTCTCTCTCTCTACCAAATCCATTGAAACATGTGCAGCTACCACCCAACAATCCTTCAAAGTCAAATCCCATATTCATAGAACAGGTTTCTCATCCTTATTTATTCATTCATTCATTCCTACTGCTGCTGTATTGTGGAAAAACCTTCCCTTCCATGTGTTCCCAAGGAATACGATACACAGACCTTCAAATTCAATGCGAACAGGTTCCTTATTTCCCAATTCTCTTCCCATTTACTGTACTATAGGTTGTGACCAGCCAACCTTTTGTGTATGGGCCCAACATTAAAAAAAAAAAAAGAAAAAAAAAGTGCATTCCTATCCAACATACAACATGTGAGACATAGTCTGGCATGAACATGTTAAATAGTGTCTGAAAGTTACTTAAATATAAAGAGCTAATAAGCTTCATTTCGGTGATATAAACAATATTTTAAATTAAGGGGATATAAAATCCACATTGTTTTAAAACCGAATAAGAAACTCAAAGATTGGAATCAGAGAGTTTCATGCTATTGTCATGAAACTATTGTCATGAAACTCTCTGATTCAAATCTTTGAGTTTCTTATTCGGTTTTAAAACAATGTGGATTTTATATCCCCTTAATTTAAAATATTGTTTATATCGCCGAAATGAAGCTTATTAGCTCTTTATATTTAAGTAACTTAATGGTTGCACCTCTTCGGAAACTTGTATAGCAGAGTATATAAGTTCTTTTCGCTATACACTTTGGTATTATGGTCTAGCTACTCACTGATGAAGCCTCAAAAAAGGCTGAAACCGGTCTGGGTAGTGACCTCCCTCCATAATGTAATAACAGCATACATTTCCTAGGAAATGTGCTTTTACATTATGGAAAATACCTAAGAATAGCGATCTGAACTTTCCCCACCTTTGCAACGAGTTGTCCGTTATTGTACTACATACTAGGGTCACTTGCATTAGCTCACGCTAGTGATCGCCGATACTTTATAGTTTACTATATTCGGCATGAAACTCTCTGATTCCAATCTTTGAGTTTCTTATTCGGTTTTAAAACAATGTGGATTTTATATCCCCTTAATTTAAAATAATATCTGAAAGTTTTAGAGTGGTACCCCACACATAGTTCAGAAGTTTGCATCATGTCGGATCTCAAATTGGAGTAGAGCCCTCATTGTAATTTATAAAAAGAATAGAACTGATGGAGAATTACAGAGGAATTTTCTGTACCATGTTCCAGGTTTAATTATTTTTTATTTTTTTTTTAAGAATAAAAGTTGGGCAGCATTCAGAAATAAACTGTATACTAAAATATACAAATATTATTTAAGAAAAAAAATGAAAGAATTTGAAAACAAGAACTAAACTTTTGGAGACTGAGTGGTATATCATTGAGACATTTGAGGAAAAGAATGGGATGTATTAAAAGTTCTTAGCAATAAGGCAGCATGCATTCTGAGAAGAATGCAGAAAAAAAATGTAAGGAAAGCAAAGTAAGATGTAAAGTTAGCTAAAGAAAAGTCATGAGAAGACTTTGGTATGAATATAGAAAATAAATGTCAGGTAGGTGTCAAAATTTTCTGGAAGCTATTAAAAATGCTTAGAAATGGAAGAAGTACTGTAAAAGAAATTGATGATAAAGGTGACATTGAAAACCAGGGGTAAAGATATTCTAGATGTGTGAAGTAATTACTTTAAAAGATTGCTAAATGAAATGAGCAGTAACAGAACAGTGATAAGAAAATATTCCAAAGAAATATAGGCAGAAGCACATATCAGTGCTTGAGGTAGAAAAGCCATCTTAAACCTGAAATGAGGAAAGGCAGTTAGAGTAGGTGACATTCAACCAGAAATGCTCAAATATTGGAGGGTAAGGGTATAAAAGTTTTTAGTGACACTGCATAACTCAGGTCAGGTTAAATTCCAGATGATTGGAGTAGTTCTCTAAATAGTACCAATTATTTAAAAAAAAAGGGGGAGGGGATAAAACAGTATATTGTGAATTGCAGGCAAATTTCTCTACTGAATGTTCTAGGTAAGATATACCAGCTTACTTGAGAAGTGACTAAGAAAATTGGGAAGAAACTTGTAGAACAAGTTTGGTTCAGGTCATACAGAGGTTGTCAGGATCAGAACTTCACTTTAAGGCAAATCGATGACAAGGTACCAAGAGAAAAGGTGCTCAGAATGCTATAAGTAAAACAGTGTGAACAGGCCATTCTATTGATGAATAGATAGTCTTTTGAGTTCTAAGTCAGCCTTTCAAATTGAAGGAAGTAGAGGAAGATGGTATCATATCTGATTTTGATATCATTAGACCTGATATCAAAATCAGAAATGTTAATTAAACTTCAGAATGTCAGATCAGACCCTCATTTTAAGATAAATAGTTGAGAAATAATGGGAATAATAACAAAGATCTCTTATTATAGAGGTGGGTATAAAGGCTTATGTGTTGGCAGTTCATGTTTTGTTTATTTAATGTTTTAATTCGTAACACAAGAAAAATAAGAAAATAATGAATATTTATATACTTATTTGTTGATTTTTTCTAGTGTTATAATCAGCATCTTCAGAGCACAAAAAACAGTTTATCACACTATGGAACAGCAACAGTTAGTTAACAGTGGCACCAGTTTAATTGTAATGGATAACACAAAGAACAAAAGTCCTAATTGGCTCCATCTATTGTTGGATAGAGAGGGGATTTGACAAGTATTAATTTGATCTTAAAATGACTGTCTCCCAGATTTTTGTTAAATTGATACAGCCATACTTGTCAAGGTTTAGAGAATATTTTAAAGATGAGCTGATTCCAAAAACCGTCTCTCTGACTAATCATGGCTTGTGGTGACACTTTTGTTTTTCTCCATTTGATCCTGTGTGAAGAAGTATCCAAGGCATGGTCTTCTAGTCTGACATGCCATAACGATTGTAGGTATTTTTTATGTTCTCTTAGGCAGATGTTAACATTTTCTTCCTGTCTGTCTATAGTAAGCTAGGTCACAATTACAGAGCACTTAATATACTCCTGGATGTGAAAATGGAGACAGTTTGTCCTTAGATGAATGGATCAGAGTTGCCAGTTTGATATATGGTTTAAATGTGTTGAGGAGTTGATTTTTCTATTTTTTAGGATTTTAAAGGGTCAAAGCTGTATAACTGAGAGGAGACCTCCACATAGCCTTAAAAGGAATGCGGAGAACCGACCAGGACTTCTGACCTAATGTCCAATCCTCACCTTCTCGTGATGCACTCTGTTGGGTATCTACTTTGATACTGAACGAACGAGGATGGGTTGGCAATTTGGAATTTAGCCGACCAAATTGTATTCTTATTGGTTAAACCAAAATAAAAAATGATGGTACAACATGACAAAATTTCATGCCGGCTGGGGCGTCGCCCGGTTAAACAAGGCCCCCGTTGTTTTCGCCAGGGAACCAGGGCGAACAGCGAAAAGTCAGCTACTGGAACAAATCTGAAAACAAACCCCAACTCAACATCACCAGAGTTAAAGATCGGTACTATCAACGTAAGAAGCCTGAATGGCAAAGAAATGGAGCTAGCCGAGGAATTAGATAAGTACCAGATCGACATAATAGGGGTGACTGAAACAAAAAAGACCAAAACTGGTGAGATCTTTCTGAGCAATAAATACAAAATGTTATATTCAGGCAATGACAATCAAGGAAAAGAAGGAGTACCCATAGTATTCAACACAAAATACGAGGCTAATCTTCTTGAATGGCAGTCAGTCTCAAGTAGAGTCATGTAGGCAAATATGAGAATGGGGAACTGGACAATGAGACTTATTTGTGCCTATTTTCCCACCGAAGGTTCTACTAAGGTAGAAGTGGAGGAATTTTTTGACGCTCTAGGAAAAAGCAACTGACACAATGAAAAAGGAAAAGTTGGTCCTTGTTGGGGATCTAAATAGCAGAGTAGGAAATGATTGTGAGACATACAAAAATATTTTGGGAAAATTTGGAGAAAAGAGCAAAGCTAATAATAATGCAAATATCTGTTGGATTTCTGCTCAGGACATGGACTGGTTATTACTAACACCATGTTCCAACATAAAAATGTGCACAAATTCACATGGAGAGAAGAGGCTAGGAATAAGAAAAGTCTCATTGACTATGTTATTGTTGATAGTGATGTTTTCTCCCTGGTGCAGGACACCAGAGTGTACAGAGGATTTGAAATTGGAAGTGATCACTATTTAGTCTTGAGCAGGATAAAATTGAATTTCATATTGAAAAGAATAACATGTAAGAAAGTTTTAAAGTGAATAAAAATTGAGCAGCTCTCAGATGTGAACTGTAGACTAAAATACAGAAAGATTATTGAAAAGAAAATGAAAGAGTTTGAGAACAGGAATCAAACCTTGGAGATTCAGTGGCAAACTCTGAAGAAAACATTGATTGATTCTGCCAGAGAGGCATGTGGTGAGGTTGTGTGCAAGGATAAAAAAAATCAGAACTCCCTTGTGGACACAGGAAGTTAAAGAGGCAGTGAAGGAAAAGAAGAAAGCATATCAAAAGTTCCTGGCAAATAAGTCAGCTTTTACTCTTACAGAATACAGAGACAAATATAAGAAAGCTAAACAGTGTGTAAAACTAGCTAAACAATAGTCATGGGAGGACTTTGGCAAGAATATAGAAAATAAATATCAAGAAGGTGGGAAAATATTCTGGAGGTTGTTGAAGAAGCTTAGGAATGGAGGAAAGAGTGCTGTAAAAGGAGTTAGAGATGATAAAGGTGACATGAAAATGGGAGAAAAAGATATCCTTGAAGTATGGAGTAAATACTTTGAAAATTTGCTAAATGAAGTGCTAAATGAAACAAGCAGTGATGACAGCACAGTGATAAAAAACACTGACCAGGCATGCAGTCAGGAATACATATCCATGCTTGAAGTAGAAAAAGCCATCAAAGGCCTGAAATGTGGAAAGGCAGCAGGAGTAGATGATATTCGACCAGAAATGCTGAAGTATGGTGGTATGAAAGTCTTACAGTGGCTGCACTGCATAGTTCAGAAAGCCTGGACAGAGGGACGAATTCCCGATGATTGGAGTAGAGCTCTCATAGTACCCATATATAAAAAGGGAAATAAAACTGAATGTGAGAATTACAGAGGTATTTCCCTACTGAGTGTTCCTAGCAAGATCTATGCAAGTATACTTGAGAAACGGTTGAGAAGAATTGTGGAAGAAAAGCTTGGTGAAGAACAAGCTGGATTCAGGCCAAATAGAGGCTGTCAGGATCAGATCTTCACTTTACGACAAATAGTCGAGAAAGCATGGGAATATAACAAAGATCTGTATTTAAGTTTTGTCGATTTGGAAAAGGCATATGACAAGGTGCCAAGAGAGAAGCTATTCAATACGCTAAAAGTTATATGGTGTCAATGGGGCATTATATCAAGCAATACTTAGTCTTTATTTGAGTTGTAAGTCAGCAGCTAGAATTGAAAGAAGCACAGGAAGATGGTTTAATGTTAAATCTGGTGTGAGACAAGGATGTACATTATCCCCTCTGTTATTTATTATCTATATGGATCACATTATGAAGGAAAGTGGTATTAAACCTGATATCAAAATTGGAGATGTTAATGTCAGCTCTTTGCTTTATGCAGATGATGTTATACTTCTAAATAAATCCGCTACAAGTCTGCAAGATTCTCTGACTAAATTGAATAGCTGTTGTAATAGATATGGTATGAAGGTCAGCAATAAAAAGACAAAGACAATGAAAATAGGCAGAATCATTGAAAATGTCAACTGTGTTGTGAATGGAGAACCTGTGGAACAAGTAAAACATTTCAGCTACTTAGGCACGATTTTTACTGAAGATGGTAAATTAAATATAGAAATAGACAACAGAATCAGCAAAGCTGGTATGGTGGGAAGTCAATTGAATAAATTCATATGGAATAAGAGAGAAATTAGTCGGAATACTAAATTAGCTGTATACAAGACAGTGTTCAAACCAGTTTTAACTTATGGATCTGAGAGCTGGGTCAGAAGTAAAACACTTAACCAAAGACTAGAGACCGCAGATATGAGAGTCCTGAGAAAGATTAGAGGCTTGAACAGATGGCATCAATGGCAATATCATATTAAAAACAATGATATTAGGAAAGAACTTGACATTGTCAACATCAAGGAATGCGTTAGCAGAGCTAATCTCAGGTGGTATGGTCACTTAAATAGAATGGGAGAGGAAAGATTAGCAAAACAAGTGTTCTCTGCTAGTTGGCAGGAAAACGACCCAGAGGAAGACCAAGATATAGGTGGATTGATACGGTACAAAGTGCCTTAGACGATAGAAATATAAGATCTGATAATGTTGGAGTCTTGACAAGTAACAGACTGATTTGGAGGAAAATTGTAGATAGGAAGTTAGTAATGATGTAATTTTTTCATGTGGTATACTGTGATATCCTGTACACCCCTTGAGGGTACATGGCAGGAATTTGATGATGAGGAGGTGGAGGATTTTGAAATTGAGTGTGTTTTGTTTGGATACTGCAACCAGTGTATCCAAGAATGGTAAAGACCTGTTTGTTTCTAATTCGCCAGTGAATTTAATTCGAAGATAAAAGTTGTTGAGATAAGTGACAAAATCTTTTAATTGGGTAATAGAACTGGCCCAGGTGATGCAAATATCATCAATATATCTTTGCCAAATTTTATTATTATTATTACCCGACACCTCTAGGGAGTCCAAAGATTCATCAAGGGAAGGCACCTACTCTAGAACTCTCCATCTCCACCAACTACAGCGAACCACATCATTGTGTTCCTGGATACTGTGAAAGGCTTTTATTTAAACCACTTGATGGTTTGCTAACAAGGGAGATAGAGAGGAGATCCCATTGCTAGTCCTTCCTTCTATTCAAAATATTCATCTTATAATTTGATATATGGTGCAATGTTTAAAGATGCAAGGTACTCTCCAACTTCTTTGCTATCAAAATATCTAGTAAAACCACTAAGCCCTTAAACTGATCAAACATTCTCTTATATAGAATGCAATGCAGTTCATAGAAAGCATCAAAAACATCACACTGGTTTCTATTGACATGCTTGCAAGCCTGTATATAGTAAATCTGTTCATCAACATATTAAGAACAGAAATCATACATTTAAACACTGCATCAATACAAGAGTAGTTATTAGACCTGATATCAAAATTAGAAATGTTAATAAAACTTGATGTCAGATCAGACCCTCATTTTATAGTTGAGAAATAATGGGAATAATAACAAGGATGTCTATTATATTATAAAGGTAGGTATAAAGGCTTATGTGTTGGCAGTTCATGTTTTGTTTATTTAATATTTTAATTCATAACGCAAGAAAAATAAAAAAAAATAGGAAGATGGTTTGATATAAATTCAGGAATTTGAAATTAAATAATTTCAAATTCCAAAATGAATATCTTGAACAGAAGGAAGGGCTAGCAAAGGGATCTCCTCTCTCTCCCTTGTTAGCAAACCCTTTTCATGGAGATTTGTGATTAAAAAAAAAAAAAAAAAAAACTTTTCACTATTAAGGAATACAACCTAAAATTTGGCAAAGATATGTTGATGATATTTCATCATCTGGCTTGGTTCTGTTGTCGAATATAGAAGATTTCATCACTACCTCAGCAATCTTCACTCAAATTGAATTCACTGTTGAATAAGAAAGAAACAGGTATTTACTGTTTTTAGATAAATTCAGGAACCAAACAGACTTAATTTCTCAGTCTATAGGAAGCCAACAAACTCAAGCCATTACCTACATGCCACATCCTACATCGTCTGGTGCAAAAAAAAAATAGGTATCACCTGTTCCCTACATGAAAGAACTTACAGAATTTCCATTAACATAGGAAAAAGGAACCAGGAGTTACAATACCAGAGTTCAATCATACTAAAAATGGCTACAATGGAACATTAATAATAAATCTTACATCAACCTTTAAAACAATCAGACGAACAAGAAAATCAAAACTGCAGGAGACTTGTAACTCTCTTATATATACAATCAATCGCAGACAAAATAGCAAGGTTGCCTTGCTATTTTGTCAACGAAATATAAAGGTCACCTTCTACCCATTCAACAAGATCTAAGTGTTGGAATCACTTGATTGGCTACGAGAGATGCATATTGCTGGCTGTTAACAGTGTAGGACTGAGCTCCTCGAAAAAGAAAAGTCTAATTAATTCTGCTGTAAAACCACACCAAACAGTGACCTTTGGGGAATGAAGCAGAATCTGTCACATGGCATGTGGGTTTGCAATTGCCCAAATTCTGTTTGTGCGTATTCACAGCACTGTCCAGATGGAAATGAGCTTGGAAACTTGGACGACTGGCCATAGAAGTGTTCCATGGCCAGTCCTTTATTCTTCTAACACTGTGGCTACTTCCTCCACTGTCTGCTGTTCGATAGGCTTCTTTCCTCTGCTAGGTTCAACAGGTAAGGAACCTCTCTCTTCAAATTTCCAGATCATTTTGCTTAAACCATTTGCAGTCATAGGACCCATTTTTAATTCTTTTTCTGAACTTTACGAGAAGTGTGTGATCCTTTGGTAATGGTGACATTGTGCTTTAATACTTTGTCTGTTCACAGGCAATGAACTGACACATTCCTCAGCTACCTGCTTTTATAGAAGCTTGTTTCGAAGCATATGTTATTGGGGACATTTATTATTTGCATAAATGGTATGGTTGCAGCATTTCATTGCATACCAGATGTATCATATGTAATTTGCATGTATTGCAGCCCCATATATTGTCCCAGTGGCAACTTTCAGAACTAATGTTCTTTTTTACAAAATAAAATTCCATTGCTGCACACATCATCATGTTAAATATTAAATCGTTCCATTGAGTGCTTACCCAGTTACAGCCTTTCGAAATGTGAACCTTAATTATAATCACCCTGTAGATTACCAATTTTTTTCTCAAGCTCATTTAAAGAACCAATTAAAATGATGAAACATCCTCTACAATGCAAGAGAAAACAAGGGATGATTTTACATTAGGTTTTGTCTTCATTAATTCATCACAACATGCTCATATTTACCAGTAGCATACAGCAGTCCACGAATGAGCACATAATAGCATAGCAATTGAATACTTTCCATTGTTATTCATGTTCAAATATTTTCACTAAGTTTGTTAACTGTTATTACCTAATGGAAGTTTTTCCACTTGGTTATACTATAAATTGAAGATACCAAGAAATTATATACTTGGTTTAATCCTTTATCCAAGCGTAAGCAAACAAAGTTTGTGCTTGAAGTATTTTCAGGACTGGGCAACTTGTATATAGAAGCAAATGACTTCACATCACTTGCCTTAGTATCCCATAATGCAAAGCACATATCCTTACGGACATGTATAATTTTATGTATTATGGGAAGAGTCACTATCCAGACCGGTTTTGACCTTAGTGAGGTCTCATCAGTGAGAGCCAGACCCAGAGGTGATACTAAAGTTGAAGTAATGCAGAAGTCTGTTTTCTAGGTTTTCAGTTTATTCATGTAATTATCCTGATGAATTGACACAAAAGAATTTCACAAAATTAGTTGAGAAATTAATTAAAAAAAATAGATTTTTTTATTTTGTGGAATAACATTGAAAATCATATTCCTATTCTGTAGGTTAGTGTTTTTAGGATACTGTATTCTTGAGCTAGATGATGGTGTGATTATTTGTGGAAATTTTTCTATAAATAGAAAGATAATGTACCATTTAGAAGGTGTGTGACTAGTGTATCTAGGAAGGATAGTCAGTCATTAGATTCTTGTTCCATTGTAAAGTGGATTTTTGTGGTGTTGGCTATTTAAATGCACTAATAATGAATCTAATATGTCTGAACCATGCAGCCAAAAAGCAAACACATCAACATACCATAGGTGTGTGTTTGCTATTAAATATCAATATAGAGTGGCTGTGCTGATTGCTTGGTTCTCCAAATGTTCTATTGTAAAGTGGATTTTACAATTTTATAAACAACTAGATGAGGCAGTCATGGGGGAGCCCATGACTGCCTCATCTAGTTGTTTATATATTTTTTCTTTCCATGTGAAATAACCAATATGTATTGTAAATTTGAATAATTCAATTATATCTAGTGGGGAAAAATGACTAACATTTTGTACTCTAAAGATGCTATATATATATGAAATATCATTTTTTTTTTCTTCTGTTGTGTATTAAAACTGTTAAATAAACAAAAAAATCAATTATTGGTGAGTACAATGAAAGAAAATGAAAAGTTGGTTCAATATGTGTGAAGATGAGTTTCGGAGGGATGGTTACTAGAAGCTGCACATTTTTATAATCTCAGGGGAAAATGGAGGGGGACAATAAGTTAGGACAATGTCTTTAATAATATCTATACAGGAACAAGGCAGTAACAGAACCCGATGAGAAAGTGATTGGTGCAAAGTTGAGGGAGGCATCGTATATGAACTATTTTCTTTTTCAGGATATCATCAAAAGAGCAGTGCTAATTGTTGAATAGAACAGATTGTGAGCAGTTAGTTGAATATAGATGAATATATTATAATATAATTTCAACTAGCATGGCTATGAAACTAATAGTAATTTATGATAATTCTTTATCATATATTGTTCACAGAAATCATATGTGGGGAGGTCATAGTATTGAGTTAATATACATCATTTAATTTTACTTTCAATCTTTAACTTTTAAAATATAATGCTTTTGTTTGTGCAGCCGGCAGCTGGAACAGGAAAGTGGGTAAGTGCCTATGTAGTTGTGTAGCTCTTATGTCTCACATTTTCTTTTGATTTAGATCTCTTGGATTAGTCATAATTTCTCTCTCTCCATGTCATTTTTAAGAAGACAAAAATTCCTGCTTTATTAATATCTACTCATTCATATTACCAGTGTGCTTTTAGGTCTTCAGCATTTTGTGAATGGATCACATGGAGAACAGAAATTGCAGTATCACATACTGCATTTTCACTTTTTTTGCTGTAAGAATATATACATAATATAAGAATATATACAAAAGAAAGGCATCAAAAATTTCATAAAATGGTATTTTTAGGATCAAAATTTTTTTAAAACATGATCATCAATAAATTCCTGATATGCACCTTCAGGGGATACATAGTTTCTGAGATATTTTCTAGACACAAGTGTGTCCGAAAAGAAAGGTGCCGTTTTCACTAATGTCCTGATCAGAGATACTATTCTTCTCACACAGAACATATTTCCACCCAAAATCAAGACCCTGTTTGAAAGGTACTTCACTTCAAATATTTTGTGTGGCAAAATAATTTCTACTGCAAAAAGAAGATATGGCCATGGGCTCACCACTTTTCCCTCCTACAGCTAACTTTTACATGGAAGACTTTGAGCAACGTCCTCTAGATTCAGCAAGCATAAAGTTCCAAGTCTGGCTCAGATATGTTGATATGTTCACCATTTGGCCACAAAACATTAAATACATTCCTAGGCCACCTGAACAAACAATACGAACATATCCAGTTTGCCATCAAGATTGAAAACAATAACTTTTCCTTTTCTAGACACTTGTCGCATGTCTTCTCTCTGGCTTCCTTTCATTCATACACAGGCCAATATACACAAAAATTCATACCACCATCCAACACAAAAACTAGGGATCATCAGCACCCTCAAACATAGAGCCCTAACAATTTACTCCAATGAGTAGGCACTGAAGAAGGAATATGAAATTATTAGCCAAACATTTATAAAAAATGGCTACCACAAAAAAAATTTCAAAAGATCCTCCACAATAATACCATGAAAAGCAAAAAATATTACAATGCCATAGCCATACCATACATTAGGGGAATATCAGGAAAAATAGAACACTCCATAAATACAACATTAAGGCAACCTTCAAACCTCCTGCAAAATTAAAGAATATAACTCAGCCTGTCCAAAGATCCCCTTCCTTACCTTGCCCACCCGGGGGTTTACAAAATTCTGTGCACCTGCAACCTACCCTACATAAGGGAATCAGGGAACACCATTCAAACAAGAAAATACAAATACAAATGTTACATTAAATTTTTTCACTATGGTAAAACAGGCCTGTCAGACCATGCACTTCAAACATGTCACAGAATCAACTGGAAGGGCACCAAGTCCCTACACCACACCAAAACCTGGTTTGAAATAAAGTTCAATGAAGCCTGTGAGATGCTGAAATATCATCCAAATCTCAACATGAATGATGAATTAGTAATCCCAAGAATCCAGAGGAACCATCTGCAACCTATATAGCATTCAGAACATGATGGCAGAACCCTAACACAAGAAAACCCTAATATAAGAGGACTGTAGAGATGTGTTTAATGTAGTTCCACTATAAAACCTTTTTTTTTTTTTTTTAATCATTTGTATATTTTTATATTTATTATGTATAAGAAATTTATTTTATTTGGTAGTTAATTTATATTTGTATGTATAATTATTTATTTATTTATTATTGTATTTTTGCCAGAGGTCAGGCTAGAATAAACGATTAACAAAGCATTTAGATCTATCTTGCTTGTGTCCTGTGCATATGTTTGTTTTCCTGGTGATGACCTTAATACAGGATCTCTGTAAATGTTATATAGAAATTCTATAGGATGATTTGAAGAGATTATTCATTTGAATTTAAATAAGTTTAAAATGAACTTAAGTAACTTTTAATTATATTTAAATAATTTTTAAATGTCATTTTAATAGATAATTCAATTTGATTTTGCTGACCAAGGATAGTGGATGTCATATCAGTTGGATCAGGTGTAATGTACTTTGTGCTGAAAACAGATTGTTTTTGTTTAAAGATACCAAAAAATTATATACTTGTTTTAATCCTTTATCCAAGTATAAGCAAACAAAGTTTGCGCCTGAAGTATTTTCAGGACTAGTGCAACACGTATTTAGAAGCTAATGACTTCACATCACTTCCTTAGTATCCCATAATGCAGCACATATCCTTGTGGGTATGTATAATGCTGTGCATTATGGAAAGGGTCACTACCTTAGACTGGTTTTGACCTTTATTGAGGTCTCATCAGTGGGAGCAAGACCCAGAGGTGATATTAATGTTTAAGTACCAAAGTCATATTTTCATATATGAGTAGCCGAAAGATGTTATCACACCTTATTATTAACATACTCTAGATTAGAGATAGTTGTTGGAAGTTTTTCCACTTGTTTAAACTATAAATTAAAGATACTAAGAAATTATATACTTGGTTTAATCCTTTATCCAAGTGTAAACAAACCAAGTTTGCGCCTGAAGTATTTTCAGTACTGAGGCAACTCCTATACAGAAGCTAATGACTTCATATCACTTGCCTTAGTATCCTATAATGCAGTACATATCCTTGCAGGTATGTATAATGCTATGCATTATGGGAAGGGTCACTACTCAGACTTTTTTTGACCTTTATTGAGGTCTCATCAGTAGGAGCCAGACCCAGAGGTGATATTAAGACATTGACAATTGACATTTATTTCTTTAGGGGTGAAGCAAGATGCTTTTCATATTCCCTGCTATCTGTTGTGGTTACAGTGAGGGTAAAATTTATGAGCAGTTTGCTCGCCCTGAATGGAAATGGAGATTATGCATCGCTGTAGGAGGCTAATATAGTTTTTGGTCTTCTATGTTTGAATATGTCCATTGCCTCATATGCTGCAGCTTGCTGAACCAAATCGTGGGTGTGTGGACGTCTTTAGGAAAAACTTGGATGCTAAGGATTGTAGAAAAGAGAAAATATAGGGAATATTTGTATCTCTATGAAGTTGTTGCTAACATACCACGGGGCGTTCAGAATCATTCTCAAGCACCTGTTCTGTACTCGTTGTATCTTGATAATGTTAGTATTAGAGGTGTTGCTCCAGGCCGGAGAGGCATAGGTGATTATAGGATGAATTGTCATCTGGTATAGCTGCAATTTGATTCTGTTGCTGAGCTTGCTATTTCTGTTAATCAGCGGATAGATCTGAGCTATGGCTTTATGCATGTAGACTTGATGTGTTGGTTGAAAGATAGCTTTTTGTCGAGAATTACACCAGGTATTTTGTTTCCATCTGCCAGGGAATTTTAGTATTGAACAGTAACACATCTCCTGCAGGAGACATTGGCCTTTTCGAGAAAAGAACGGCTGAGCTTTTCTGGGGGTTGACTTCCAATCTCCATTTAGAGAACCAACCCTCCAGCTTTAGAAGGTTTTCTTGAAGCTTTCTGGTAATGAAATGGGGTTGGAGAGATCTGGTTAGTATTGCTGTATTGTCCACATATAAGGCCAAAATGGAAAACATCGGATTGTGCTGGATGTCCGACATGTATACAGAAAACAGCAATGGAGCCAGTAGGGATCCCTGCAGCACTCCAGCAAAGATATGGTGCTGGGACGATGTAGAACCATTGATTGTGACTTGCATTGATCTATTCTGAAGATATGAATGGATTAGGTGAACCATTTTTAGTGAGGTACCGGCTGAGATAAGTTTGTGTATGAGTCCAAAATGCCAGATTTTGTCAAATGCTTTGGATAGATCTAGGAAAACAGCTCCTGTGCACTGGCACCAGTTATAGCTGGTGGTGATGTATTCCACAATTCTGTGGATTTGCTGGGTAGTACTATGGTGTTGCCGAAAACCAAACTGTTCTTTAGGGAGGATGTTTAGGTCATTTACTGAGGTTTGGAGTCATGAGAGGATGACCTTCTCCACAACCTTACCCAGTGTGAAAGTAATGCCAAAGTCATATTTTCTTATATGAGTAGCCAAAAGGTGTCATCACACCTTATTATTAAAAATACTCTAGATTAGAGATAGTTGTTGGAAGTTTTTCTGTTTGGTTAAACTATAAATTAAAGATACCAAGAAATTATATACTTGGTTTAATCCTTTATCCAAGTGTAAGCAAACAAAGTTTGCCCCTGAAGTATTTTCAGGACTGAGACAACTTGTATATAGAAGCTAATGAACTTCGCATTACTTGCCTTAATGCATAGCATTATACATACCTGTAAGGATATGTGCTTTGCATTATGGCAGGCATGTCAAACACGCGGCCTGCCGACAAGTAACATGCATCCTGCCAAACTTTGTAACTAATATGGTTATTTAACTTTTGACAGCACCGAATTAAATAAACATATTTAAAAAATTAACATTTTCACTTAAGATTATTTTATATGCCAAACTACTCTGCAGTTTGACATATAAAAAGAAGGAAATAATGTTCTATTTGTCATTTCAAAAAATCTTGTTAACCACTGCTTAAATATCGAATTTTAACGAGCGAGTCTGCATACACAGCTACATCCACTGACCACAGCAGTCGGAGACTAGCTGTTAGCAATTTTCAAGTCGTAAGAAAGTGTAGTGTTTTCTTTATAATTAATAAAGAATTTATAAAAATAATGTCAAAACCTTCAACCAATATGAGTAAAAAATGATTAACTGAAGAAGAACATCATAGTTTTCAAGAAAAATGGGAGTTACAATATTTTTGTATTTATTCAAGAAAAAAAAATTATGCCTGATATGTAGAAACTATTCCAGTTTGCAAAGAATATAATATTAAAAGCATTATGATACAAATCATAAAGAAAACTATGAAAAATATGTTGTGAAACTTCATGAAGATAAATTGTCATTAAAGTTGACACTTCAAAATCAACAAAGTGTATTTACTAAACCTATTGAAGATAATAGAGCCACGTAAAAACCAGTTATTTGTTATTACATTTAACTGCAAGCATGTCAAAACCATTTACTGAAGGGCAATTTATTTGCGAATGTATCATTAAAGCAGTTGAAGTGTTGTGTCCTGATCAATTAAAGAAATTTAAAAATATAAACTTATCTCAAAATACCATTGCTAGCAGAATTGATGATATAGCCGGGAACTTAAGGAATCAACTAAAATCAATAATTCCAACATTTCAGAGTTATTCCCTTGCAATTGACGAAAGTACAGATGTATGGGATATCGCTCAGCTGGCTGTTTTTATTCGTGGATGTGATATGAACTTAAAAGTAAGTGAAGAACTTCTAGAAATTATTCCTATGCACGATACAACCACTGGAGTTGCTTATGGAAGTTTTGAATGAATACAATTTACTGTTAAAAAGCTAGTTTGTTTTGCAAATGGTGCTCCTGCCATGACTGTATTGTTAAAGGAGTTGTTACAAATTTAAAAGAAAAATGCAAAGAACAAGGTAATAATAATTTTCAACATTTTCATTGCATTATTCATCAGCAAGCACTATGCTCCAAAGTTTTAAATATTGGACATGTCCTAAATGTCAGTAAAATTGTAAATTATATTCGTGCATGTGGGCTTAATCATCGCCAATTTAGTAACTTTCTAGAAGATATAGAAAGTGAATATAGCGATCTACCTTATTATACAGAAATTAGATGGCTTTCCAGTCATAAAGTTTTAAAGCTATTCTTTGAATTGCTGGAAGAACTTACCATTTTTTTTTAGAATCGAAAAATTATGGATGTGAAATATTAAAAAATGATCAGTGCATAAAGGACATGGCTTTTTCAGTTGACATTATAAGTAAACTTAACCTTAAGCTACAAGGCAAACATCAAGTAGTCACCATGTTATTTGACAATATTAACATTTTCAAACAGAAATTCTTACTTTGGCAAAAACAAATTCAAAAAGAAAATTTATCCCATTTTGAATGTTGTCAATCATTATTACAAAAATCACTGAAATTGAAATTTTCAGAATATGCCAATCAAATTAAGTTATTAGAAAATGAATTCGAAAAAAGATTTTTAGATTTTAAGACATGAAAATCAGTTTCACCTATTTACTTCTCCTCTATCGATTGATGTTGAAACTGTTGATGACAATTTGCAGTTGGAATTAATCGAAATTCAGTGTGATTCCGTATTGAAACAAAAATATATGGATGTTGGAATTCCAAAGTTCTATAATTATTTATCAGTTGATCGATACCCCAATGTGTTATGTGCAGTTTGGCGTATTTTATCTATGTTTGGTAGCACATATTTATGTGAACAACTATTTTCAACTTTAAAGAATAATAAAACTCCGGAAAGATCAAGATAAACAGACCAGCATGTGCAAGCAATATTGAAAATAACTACAGCTCAACAAATTCAACCAAATTTTGAAGATTTCGTTAATGAAAAATGTTGTCAAGTTTCTTCAAAAAAATGATATGTATAATTTTATTTAAATATGTAAACTTTATATTTTATATGTATTTTTGTAACATGTTTGTATTTTGTACTTATATACTCTAATGTTAATATTAAAAAATCTGTTTCCTCTTTATTTCGAGATTTTTTTCTGTTGTGGCCTGCGGCTTGATGTATAATTCTTAATTTGGCCTTTGGAGATAAACAACTTTGACATGCCTGCATGATGGGATACTAAGGCAAGTGATGTGAAGTCATTAGCTTCTATATACAAGTTGCCCCAGTCCTGAAAATACTTTAGGCACAAACTTTGTTTGCTTACACTTGGATAAAGGATTAAACCAAGTATATAATTTCTTGGTATCTTTAATTTATAGTTTAACCTAGTGGAAAAACTTCCACGATCGTTTTTGGAATCTTCTGTAGCTCTACAACATTTTCTTTGATCTGAATCAATATGACCATCTTATATTACCAAAAATTTGGGTTACTATTATGAGACCATCAGCCCAGTAATCAAGATCTTATTGTTGCTATACAGGATACCAGTTAAGACTCTTGGACTATGCTATGTAATTCTCACTCTGTTGTCTGTCTTCCTTGCAACATGCATATTTTTATCTATAGCCTAGTGAAGATATCTTAAATTAAAAGTTACATATTCTTTTTAGATGTTTGTTTTTTTTCTGTTAACCAAAAACTTGAATTCTGAAGGACAGGTAAGATAAAAGAGGAGGGACAGCCTTGTTAATTGTAGTAGAGGACATTCCTCTGTCCACAGGATGGACATGAAAAATGACAGAACAGGTGATGGTTTTGAAGCTGTTTGGGTTGGTATTGTTAATGATTTGAAGCTGATAATGTACTGAATAATTATTGCTGAATTCATAGACAAATTGGTTAGGCTAGTAGGGAAGGGTGATTGTAATGTGGAATTTTAGTTTTAGCAATATTAAATATTATAGGAATTCTAATCTTGGTCATATGGATTGGAAAGAGGAAATATCATGTATAAGCAAAAAAGAGCAGATTTCTAAAGTTTCTGAGGGCTTAGGCAGTTTGTGATGAAAGCAGTACAAGGTTGTAGCTTTGGTTGATAACGTCACAGGATGTACTTGTGAATTGAGATCTCAACACTGCTACTAGTTAGCGAGAATGATCATGAGGTACTTCTTTTGTGAGGTGGATAAATTGTATAAAGGTCTTATTCAGAAAAAGGATATAATAGAACTTTGAAGTAGTTGATCATGAAAAGCAGTCTTCAACTTGGTAAGTAGCATGGAATGATGATGATGATAATCTGCAAGGAAGAGAAGCACAAAGCGTTGCACTTAGTTAAAATACACTTAACGATGGCAGCATACAACTAACTGCCTTTGTCACACTTTTGAACCTGTATACCAAGTGTTAAATAAGTAAAGTAGGAGGAAAATCAATAAAAAAAAAAAATGATGCAAGCATTGTGGAAACAGTTTCATGCTGACATGAAAACCAAGATCCACTTCTAAAAACCTAGGCCACACCCCGAAAAGAGAGAGGAGGCAGCATGGTTTTGTGAAGTAATCTTGCCTTAATAATTTATTCACTTTTTTATAATGAAGTAACAGTTGAACAATGATACAGTTGAACTGCCAGACTATACAGAGTGAAACTTAGTTATGTGCATTGAAGCAAAGGATGGCTATGAAGCTTGTGAAGTATATGGATAAGAGGGCAGCTGATAGACAGACCACAGAGAGTAGTATATGGGGGAGCTGAATTGAAGAGAAGGTAGATGACTAGGTCAGTACTTGGGTCACTGCTACTTAATTGGTATATGAATGATATAGCAAATGATTTAAGGGAAAATATCCAGTTGTTTGATGATACAAAACTTAGCAGAAGAGATACCCTTCACACACACACATATTTTCCACACAATCATTTTCCCCATTCACCCAATTCTCAATTCTGCCTTTGATTACTACTGTCCAATATATTAACGGGCACTCCTGAGATACTAATGACTGGGTCAGAGGCACTGCCAATTCCCTTTCACATTCTATCATACATGGTCAAATATACCACCTAATCTCATAGCTGTTTGCTCTAAAATTCCACAGTATCCTAAGCAACTCCAATTCATCTATCCCTATTCTCACATCAGTCCTTGTTACACCTGGCACTGCAGTATCTTCACATGGATGGTACATCCTTGTGAAATGATTCAGTAACTCCAATGTTCTGTCTGCTTCTGCCTCCTCCCTACCATTAGCATTCATTAAAGTTATCGCTACATAACTGTACCTTTTACTCACTACATAGTAAAATGACTCTGGAATTTCCCTTGACTGACTTGATTAATTTCCTCTCTGTTTGATAGTGCATTTCCATACCACACTGGTCACTCTTCTTTCCTTTGCTTTGTACTGCTTCTGAGCTTACTGATTTACTTTCTTCTTGTATACCCACCACCATACTTTCTTGACACCGGATGACACTGCTCATCTATTTGACTCATGCCTGATTTATCTTCCTGATACACAAATATACAGTTTAATATTACTTTCTTGAAACACCCATTGACCATCTTTCATGCTTACATCATTTTCTTGTGAATTCTTATACCATGATACTGTTTCATAAGCTTGCCATGATCATCTATTCTGTAGTTTCATATATATCTCTTCTTATATAAAAATAAAAATTCCATATCTGGAAATCTTTCTGCTCAAGATTGCATAATCACCCTCTCTCTCTGTTCAGGAACATTATGTATACTTTTGTATATCAACAAATCTTTCAATGCTGGCATTAGATCCTAGACTACTAGTCAATGTATAAATTCCATTTCTTCCATTCATTTGACCTTTCCTCCTTATAAGAACCAATCTGTGGCCCTATAGTTGAAGTTTCCCCAGTTACTTGCTCTGCACTAATTGTGCCAATTTGCTAATGCATGCTGTCTGCCTCCTCTACACAATCACCTTACACCTTGTATTGACTATCCCACTCAATTTTAGGTCACAAAAAAGCTACATTCAGAATCCTTTGATCATTCTCTTATAAAAACTAAATGGCTCTACCAAGTGATGTGGAAGTACAAAGCATTAAGGATTACTTTTAATTAAAAATAATTATTTGAAATAATTTTCATCGTAGCAGATTAAAGGGGGGGAAAAGTGATTTCGAATGCGGATATCATTAGTAGTAACAAATGTCTGCTTTGATTATTCATTTCATCTAATGATCATAATTTTAGTATTTAATTACTTATTCCTGAGATTAAATTAATCATTAATAGTCTTGTTGTGATATCTATATTGCAATCAGAAGTGTGTGGAATTTCTAAACTATAATTTATGTGTTATCATAATTTAATTACTTTTCAGCGCTACACAAAAGGAGTTAGCTGCTATTACTTCTTTGGTTGAGCACAATGTCAAAAAGGCTCAGGAAACTTCTGAATGCTTGGATCTGGATGAGATGTTTTCATTTCTTAGTGATGTCCAAGAAGCCCGTCCTAATGTTCAAGAATTTGTGTCAGAAATAGGACAGCAGATGGAAGCTTTGCTGCAAGATGTAGAAGCAAATGAGGAGGTAAATTAATTTGTCATTGTTTTTTGGGTAACATGCATTATTACTTAGCAGCAGTTTTATTTGACTCTCCCCCACAAAAGGCTGTAAACACTATAACATATTAGTGCTGAGGATGAGCTAAGAAATCTTTTTTAATATTTTTTTATTTTAATTTGTATATATAGTTTTTGATTTTTTTATTATATATTTACATTGTCCAAACACATTGCTCTGGAGTCCAAGTATGGAACTTTTTCAAGCCACTTCAGGCCTCCAATAAATGGGACAGTGGGCTCACATTGGGCAATGAAATTCACCTTCCACCTAAAGACAATCACAAAACATTCATGTCCATAGTGGAATTCAAAATCACAGCATTTTGGGACACAGATATATAATGGCAATGGATATATTAACCATTGCCATTATATTTCACAATGACATTACATTGTGAAAGAAATTATGGCTCTAGTAATTAACATGCAATCTAAACATGTCAAGATAGAGACCAGTGAATTATTTCAAATAACACTTTTTAGTATAAACAGCTCAAGTCATTAGATAAAAGATGAAGAAAAATGAATCACAAGAAAGAAAGTAAAAAAAAAAAACATCAGGGGAGGACATTTCTTTTTTACTTTCTTTCGTGTGCATGTAATCCTGCCAATTACTACCTCAACTCAGTGATTTAACTCTTAATGTCAAAATATAAAGGAAACACTAAACTTAACTATAACAAACTTGCAGCAGATTCATATCCCAGGATATAAACTTCTGAATGGGTGTTATAGGATATCAAGTGATGAAATGTTTCATTATATGGAAGGTGGGAAGAGAACACGGGGGCATTCATGGAAGTTAAATTTATTTTAACTTCCATAACTTAGGGGTAGTGAGTGCATCTAGTGTGAATGAATTTAAAGGAAGGTATGATAGCTGGTTTGGGTGATTTATAGCCTCCCTTGATTAGTCCTTGACTCCTGGAGGTCTCAGATAATAATAGTAATCATATCACCCCTACATCTTGTGTTCTCTTAAATTAATCTATTTAGTCATTTAACTGATTAAGATATTGAGTCTTCAGAAACCTTTATAACCAAAAGAAAAATCTTTAACTTACAAAAAAAAAGAACACAAATATATACAACATGAACTTACTATAACTCAGATATTCAAGTGCCAGTATATACTGCACATCACAACTTCAAACATGAAAAACACTTTATCTGCACAACTTTCTTCCAGTTACATAATCTAACAGTTATTTTTCTTTATTGATAAATAAACTAATAAATTTTCTTCAAACATACTGACTACAAGCTGGTATTCACCACAAGCCAAAAACTGGCAAACCTCCTAAAATCCACCAAACCTCACACACAAAAAGAAATATTTGAACAGCACAATGTAGTCTATAAATTTCCCTGCCAAAAAGACTGTGACATCACCTACACAGGTTCCACCATCAGGTCTTTATGGGCAAGACTACAAGAACACTTCCGTGACTGTAACATCCCCATTCCAGAACATTTAAACACTAAAAAACGCAACATCAAAAAGAAAAATCGTATACAAAACACAGGAAAAACGGAAATAGCTGTTCACGCCCTTGAACAAAAACACACCCCGCAGATAGACAAGGCCATCATAATAGACAGACAAGACAATGAAACAATGCTCAGAATATCGGAAACAATAGCTATAAAGTGTGACGCGAACTCTATCAACGTACACAGGCCCTACATAATCTCCGAGGTTTGGAAGCTGCACAACATAAAATTGAGGTCACAACCCCGACCAATAGGAGACAACACAAACACCTCTAAAGCAGAAGCACTCACCCGACCTGACATAGCTTCCACTTTCCCAATGTGTTCAGATGACGACCACGAATAGTCGAAACGGTCCACACCCCGTCAACCACCTTTCCCCTTCCCCCTCCCTATTTTTAAAAAAAAAAATTAACCCTTTCACTTTTTCCCCACCCTATATAAAAGTATATGTTTCTATATATTACGAAAAAAACCCGGGTTTTTCTAACTTATTCTACCAAACTGCCTACCCCCCCCCCCCCACACACACACTCTGCAGTTTTCGACATCGCAGACTGAGGAAAAGCCACAACACCCAGAAAAAGGTATGTGCAATTTTCTATTCCTTAGGCTACATATACTTTTTAGTACATCTACACTCATAATGCCCTAAGAATCCATGAGTAAATAGCCAATGACATCTAAACAGGGGTACTCCTAAACTGAAGCAAGCAAAATAGCTGTAATTATAATAGTTTATAAAGAGGAGTAACATGGGAGTTTTCCCAGAAATAATATACATAATAAATTTTCTTTTCTTGAACTCACACAGGAGGAAACTAATACAAAAACTGTTTGATATATGACAACATAATTTGATGTTGTCATATATCAGATTCTTCTATTATCTTAAATCATAGAACACTGAAAAAACATACCTTGTCTTTATCCAAGACCCTTTAATAACTTGATTTATTGTCAATAACTATTTGGGAAAATTGATCAAGGTGTAAACGTATAAGTATTTTAATACCAACTAGTTTCACCAAACTTAAGCTGTTTCTTCTCTTTTTACAAACGTTCCTGTGGTGGAAGTTATCAACATCTTAGGCACTTTATTTCCACAAGATATAATCTCACTGTACAATCATTGCCTAAATTCAAACTATTTTTCTTGGAAGAAAACTATTTACCAACAATTGACTGGCAATGGGTAGCCCCCTTTCACCTTCTTGTGCTGACCTATTTATGGAGATCTCAAAAATAGAATTCTATCCCAAATAAATCCTAAACCAATAATTTGGTGAAGATATGTAGATGATATCTTCATTGTATGGAACCACAACAAAGATGACCTAATTGATTTTCTCAATAAAATCAACTCCTTTCACCATTCTATTAAATTTACTCTAGAACTTGAAAAAGACAAACAACTACCATTCTTAGACATCTTAATTAAGAAGCAAGTTAATCAGTCTACAGGAAACCTACAAATACAGGACGTTATCTACATCTCAGCTCCTTACACTACATTTCTCACAAACTCAGCATAGTACACATACTAAAGAAAAGAGCTGTCCGCATTACAACAGATGAAAAGGACCTCCAAAATGAATTAATATTAATATCTAATAACCTCGCCTTGAATGGCTACCCACGAAGACTCGTCAACAAAATCCTTTTCTCTGAACCACCACAAAGAGAATGAGAAGACACTCAATATATTACAACAATCACCATCCCGTATGTGAGCAGTGTCTCTAACAAGCTCGCTAATCTCCTCAAACCACACAAAATAAGAGTGACATTCAAACCTATAGAAACAATTCGTAAACTATTACGATCTCCAAAAGATACCCATCCTTTCTATAAGTATGCTGGAGTCTACTATATTCCATGCTCGTGTGGTTCAAGTGACATAGGCCAGACTTCGAGAAGCCTCTAGATTAGACAGAAGGAACACATTGGTTATGTTAAAAACAACAGACAAGACATATCAGGCCTGTCATCACATTTCTCCATAACAAACCACTTCATTGAGTGAGACAAAAGTTGTGCCCCTTACATAGAAGAAGACTACCTCTCGAATGTTTAAAGAAGCAGCCACAGTCGCACGCACTACAGATAACCTTAACAGGAACCAAGGTTTAATACTTCCAGAGATATGGAAAACCCAAATTAGATCTCTGAACACACAAGAAATGAACTTTAATGCTAACTATAGAATGTTCCTTAGCAACAACTAGTAAATCACGTACATGGATACGTGTATTATTCAGGTTCAATGCTATTTTAGTTTGTAACTATAATTTTTAGAATTTACAGTTAAGATCTATTTTGTGATATGTTTTAACCTTGATGCTTGTACCCTGACAATGCCAACAGCTTAAGTTTGGTGAAACTAGTCGGTATTAAAATACTTATCCATTTACACTTGATCAATGTTCCCAAATAGTTATTTACGTTAGTTCTGTGATCAAGAAAATACACGCTCATTTTTACTCTGAAACTTGATTTATTTTTTATATGAAAATAACAGCAAACTCCACTGAATAAACCATAAACTTCACTAAAACCACTTCAATTGCTTTATCATTTAGAACAAATTTACTTTCTATATGAAAGTCTAGCATACCTTGTTAAAGAAACGACTAAAAACATACTAATAGACTGAGAATTATAAATTATTATTATAATTCAAAACTTTTCTTCTGCTTTTCTTCTTTAACTTTTCTTCTACTTTCTGTTCAGTCTTCATATATTGAAGCCACAAAAACTCCATCGTTCTCTTCTGAACAGCTGAATGCTTACAGATTTTTTTTTACCATTCTTTTTACTCTGAAATACAATACATAACTTTTGCTTCAGTCCTTCATGTGCACCACTATTACTGGTAGTTAAAGTGTTGTGCTTGAAATAGTGATGAAGTTCCATTTCACAGTGCAGGAAAATTATTTAATGTCAAAATGAAACAATTAAGATTCATAACATTTCTTCATTTCACATTGTTTTATGCACTAAGGTAAGTTTGCTTAATTATTAATTATTTTCACAAAGTAAATACAGCAGTGACTTTTTCTCTTGTAAATGACATCAGAATGAATTTTTTTAAAATGTGTCTAGGTACAAAGGCTCTGGTACTGAATCAAACTCCCATCAATGGGAGTTTGATTCAGAGATTTATGAGGATTATGTCCATGAGTTAGTGTCTTTCTTTGAATTTCATAATAATATTAGTGCAAGATTTCTGATGTGCTCCATTTTACTAGGTGTCTAGTAGATTCATTGTCATTTGTATCTGCAAAATTAGCATATGACTAGATCGAGCTGAAGCCCTGTACCCCAATATGCAATGTTTACATAATTCTCTATACAGATTTTTCTATTTGTCTGTAATATCCACAAACTCCTGATACTTCAGGCTGCCATCTTTTTTTTTTTAGTTTTAGCTGATGAAGCAAAGATTGTAGTTAGGGTAGAGATGTGGATGTAGTTCAGATTATGTTTCTTGAGAATTTTTTCTAACTTGGCTGTAATGTAGCTGATACATGAGAGAGATAACCTCTTATTTTGCTATTGTCGATTTCTCATTTTGTTCCATCCACAAATCTAAGAAACTGTTACCAGATTCTTAGATTTTTGAGTCATTAATAATGGGCTTGAGCATGTAAATGACTATTGGTGTGGGCTGGTTCTCTCCATATTGTAAGCTTTAGCTTGTTTGAAGACAAGAAAGTCTGATGTCTAGAAAGGGAAGAAAATCTTTGGTTATTAATTTGATATTTGGATAAGAATATTTTTTCCAGAGTCTTGGTCTTAATTGGTAAGCACTTGTCTTTCTTAGAATATTTCCATATAGATGTTTGCTAACACAGGAAATATGATTTTTTATTACCAGTCCTGAGTTTTGTTTATAGGTAATATATTGTATACAAAGTAACCTGAATATAATGTTTTGAGTCATGACTGTTTTTGGGGAATTTATCTTCAAGTATATTGTTATTCATCTTTTTTCTCATAGAAGCAATAACACTACTGGAAGATAAACTTTTTAGGAAAATCAAGGCACTAAAACATTGTATACATTCAAATTACTTTGTATACAAGGACACTACCTACAAAGAGATCTCAGGCTTGGCAATGGGAAAGTCTCTATTTGTCTTGTTAGAAAATATTGAAGAGCCATAAGCACTTAACCATTTAAGTCAAAACTCTGGAAAAATACATTGCCAATGTTTTCCTTATGTGGAGTTATGGGTAGGACATGTTGCAGGTGTTCTTAAATCATCTGAACAACCAAGATCAAAAATTCAAATTCATCTATTCGTATAAATAACTCATATAACTATGTCACAAGTTTTTCTACAAGAAAGAAAGAAACATTCTTTCCATAGCCTACCTTTTCTCTGATACATAAGTGATATACTTTCAGTCACTAAGAATTTTTATTTGCAGTTTGCTTTGCTAATGACGGTGTACTGCATTCAGCCTATTCATTTGATAAATCACACAGTGCACAAATACCTTGGGCTTCAAGATTATCTGCAACAGATTCCTTAAACACTAATCTCTGTACCATCCTATGTTGGGGTGTGAATAGCTCTGTCTCACCCTCAATACTCCTAAAACACAGTATTCAATTTTTTCTTGTAAAAGGGATATCAGCTCACCTATCCATGCCATCAGTAATACACTAATCACCAGACAGGATCAGATTGCTCTCCTTGGTGTGACATTAACATCTAGCCTCTTCTGGCATAAACACATCATATCAGTACAGTCTGCCCATAGTTGAGAGATTCATAGCTGCAGAGTGTCAAGAAGAGTCGATTTATGTTGAAGGGGAGAAAAGAATAAATTGATGTTGAAAGTTTATTTTTCACTTGGTTAGAGTATAATAAATTTAGTTTAATCTTTTATCCAAGTGTGAGCAAAACAAAGTTTGCGCCTGAAAGTATCTTCAGGACTGGGGTAAGGTGGTACAACACCAGAGCAACACGTTTATAGGTAGAGATGACCTGCAAATGCTTCTGCCTGGTATCTCAGCTTGGGCCTGGCTCCCACTAAAGAGACCTCAATAAAGGTTGAAACTAGTCTGGGTAGTGGCCCTTCCCTTAATGCATAACATTAGACATATCCGCAAGGAGATGTGTTTTGCATTATAGGAGATACTGAGACAGGAGTTTGGTAGCTTGCTCCACCTTTGCAACGAGTTGCCTGGTGTTGTACCACCTTACCCCAGTCCTGAAGATACTTTCAGGTGCAAACTTTGTTTTGCTCATACTTGGATAAAGGATTAAACTAAATTTATTATACTCTAACCAAGTGAAAAATAAACTTTCAACATCTTTCTCTAAATCCAGAGTAATTTATTAAAAAAGGGTGGCACACCATTTAGCAACTTCTATAGGTAGAGATGACCTGCGAATGCTTCTGCCTGGTATCTCAGCTTGGGCCTGGCTCCCACAGAAGAGACCTCAATAAAGGTTGAAACTAGTCTGGGTAGTGGCCCTTCCCTTAATGCATAACATTAGACATATCCGCAAGGAGATGTGTTTTGCATTATAGGAGATACTGAGACAGGAGTGTTGGTAGCTTGCTCCACCTTTGCAACGAGTTGCCCTGGTGTGTTGTACCACCTTACCCCAGTCCTGAAGATGCTTTCAGGCACAAACTTTGTTTTGCTCACACTTGGATAAAGGATTAAACTAAATTTATTAGAATAAGAGGATGTACGAATTCGTCACCAACATGCAAAATCACGTGCTTTATATGTAAAATTTTTCAACTGTTACACAAAGAAAATAAAAGAATACCACTTTAAAATACCACTAAAAAAAAATACCACTTAAAAGAATACCACTTTAAAAACTAGAATGTTCATAAATGAAAAGCTAATTTTCCAATGTGTAATCATGAACACTCATCCCAAAAAACGGATAGATTACCCTATTATCAGAATGAATTCAACTTCTGCCTTGACACTTCTGCACATGGCCGAAGCATCAAGGGATCTCTCATCTGTGGTCAAACTGTAGCTTCCTCAGCCTCCAAAATACTAGGCATTCTTTTCTGCTCAAGATGCGACATCATTTGATCATCTGCTACCAACTGTCTGTAAATTCCAGATCTGCTCATCAGCATTGCTGTGCCCTGTTTTTTTCTACTTGTTGCGTATGGGACTGATGGGGAGAGGGAGAAGTTGACTCTGGAGTTAGTTCAGGGAACTATGCTCAGAACTGAGTTGAATAACATTTGATATACATCACAGAAAAACTGTTGACGCAACATAAACATATAAACTTTGAATCATAATACAAATGCCTGAATTTTATTTAAATTTTTTTTTATCCAAGAATATTGAAATACTCTTACAAGAGGTGAAGTATATATTGTATATCATAAATAAAGCAATTTTTGAAGTTTGGAATTTACAAGTACAGTGGTGCCTCGTACTTCGAACACTTCTAACTTTGAACGTTCCAGAGCTCAAATGCTTGAGAACGCAAGAAATTTGATTCGCAGTTCGAACTATAGTCTAGGAACTTAGAGTCATATGGCATTAGACAGTTTTGGCATTGGGCATGCTTCTCCCTCACTAATTTCCCCGTTCCTGTGCAGTGTGTGTCTGTCTCAGTCTGCTGTGCATTGTCCCTTACTTTACACAGCCTAGTCATTGGGCGATACGTTTGTGTAGAGAATTTTTAACTGTTTTTGGCAATTTTTTATTCTATGAGGTGGCATCCAAGAATGTAGAAAGAACAAAACTAAAAGAAAAGTTGTAGTATCGACAATTGAAATGAAAAAAGAAATTATCTTGAAACACGAAAGCGATACATGTTTGGCGGATCTGGCAATGATGTTTAAAATGTCAAAGTCAACGATAAGTAGCATTCTTAAGAATAAGGAAGCAATAAAAGGAGCAAATGTGGCTAAAGGTGTGACAACATTGACCTCCAGGAAATCACATGTTATTGAAGAGATGGAAAAACTCCTTTTATTGTGGATAAACGAGAAGCGATTACATGGTGATGTTATTACTGAGAGAATTATTTGTGAGAAAGCCAAACATCTGCATAGTGAACGTACATCTGAGACCAGTACTGAAAATGGAGAGTTTAAAGGAAGTAGAGGATGGTTCAATAAATTCAAAAAAACGAACTGGGATCCATAGTGTTGTCAGGCATGGAGAGGTTGTGAGTGCCGATGTAGAAGCAGACAAATTTGTAAAATCTTTAAGGAGTACGTGGATAGTGAGGGATTTGTATCTCAACAGGTTTTTAATTGCGATGAAACAGGTCTATTTTGGAAAAAAATACCCAAAAGGACCTATATCACAAAAGAAGAAAAGACGGCACCGGGATATAAACCTATGAAAAATAGAATTACTTTGCTGCTTTGTGGTAATGCTAGTGGAGACTGTAAGATAAAGCCTTTGCTCGTTTACCATTCTGAAAATCCATGCATTTTTAAAAAGAACAATGCCATAAAGAGCAAATTCGGTGTTTTGTGGAGGGCCAACATGAAAGCGTCGGTTACCAGAGATTTTTTCACTGAGTGGATTTATCACGAATTTGCTTCCATTAGAATCTACCATTAAAAGCTCTTCTAGTGATGGACAGTGCTCCTGCTCATCCCCCAAATTTAGAGGAATTTAGTTGGTGAATTCAGTTTCATCAAGATAAAATTTTTGCCGCCCAATACCACATCTATCATACAACCCATGGACCAGCAAGTGATTTCAAACTTCAAAAAACTGTATATTAAGGCTGTGTTTCAAAAGTGCTTTGAAATAACCAATGCCACAGAACTGACTCTTAAATAATTTTGGAAAGAGCATTACAACATTCTTCATTGCTTAAGGATCGTCGATAAGGCATGGAAAGAAATTTCTATTAAAACAATGATTTCTGCTTGGAAAAAACTCTGGCCAGATTGTATTTCAGTCAGTGAAGTAGTAAGCTGTGAAGAAGAGTCTGTTGTAAATGAAATTGTGTCTTTGGGTAAAGCTGTGGTTTACCCAAAGACACAAAGCTAAAGAATTGTTCTTGGTTTGGGTTAGAACACAAGCTATTGTGGAAAAATGGCACCCTAATAAGACAGTAGTGACCAGGAATATCAACTTATTCAATGACAACGTGATGGGTTATTTTAAAAATATCAAAGAAAATTGTCAGCGCCAAACAACCTTAGATAGATTCTTCTCTGCAGAAAAAAGAGAACGTGAATCAGCATTCTCAACTCCAGCTAAGAAGCAGAAGGAAGACGCTTAACAATGGGAGCATTATTTTTGTCTTTGTGATTTTTATATTAAAAAAATATTCTTCACTGTTATTTTTATGTTGTAATAATTAAAATTAATAAAATAAATATAAGAGTATTTTGTTTAATTTTTTTTTCTAAGTTATTAACATTAAAAAACCTAAAATCAATAAAATAAAAAAAATTATTGAATTTTTTTCAATATGAGAACGGATTATTTTGCTTCCATTATTTCTTATGTAAAATCTTGATTCGGACTTCGAACAGGTTTCTGGAACGAATTAAATACGAACTACGAGGCACCACTGTATTGTCATTGAATAACTTTATCATATAGCAAAATGATTGCTATTCATTGGAAACAAAATCCACACCTAAAAATTGCTAAAAGCATATGCATAATAAAAAAAATTATATCATGTTTTGTTTGTTTGTGAAACACCTTCATAAAGACACAATTACTTTATTTTAATCTTCTAAATGTACTAATGGTCAGCTCTCACTTTAGCAAACACCATTATAACAACTGCACTCACTATAACAAACTATCAACTCTAATAAACTCTTGCTATGGCCCTTATGGATTCTTTATAGTGAGAGTTATCCATATCAGGTGAATGAATTACGGAAATTATCTTCAGTGAAAGTAAAAATGTATTGATTCTGTTTGATTTTATAGAAAATTCCAGTAGCATTGCAACTTTGTAAATAACAGTTGAAGTGGTGTTAGTATTTATCCTTAAAAAATAGGTTTTGTGATCTACAGTTAACTCTCACTATAGCAGATGCTATTATAACCAGCTTACTTACTGTAACAAACTATCAATCTCAGACAAATTTCCATGGGCTTGATGCTTTTCTTAAATTCACTATAGCAAATTATTCATTATAATAAAACATTCAAGAATGTTTTTAGAATATTATAATATTTTTATTATATTGTCTCAATGAATTTTCTACATTGAGAGTTGGCTATATATTCATAATTTATAAGTAATATCATTTAATAGTACAGTAATCTCTCGCTACAATGAGAAAGCAATTTGCCAGTTAGATTGATGAAGGGTTGGAGGGTAATTACATGGTGCTATACCAGAAGTCAGCTGACATATTAATCTAATTAGAGATTGGTTAATTGAAGGTTTGATCATTTGAAGGTCAGATAATTGAGAAATTACAGTATTTACATTAAATTCTAGTAGCAAGGCTTATACATTGGTCATCCATAGCTGGTAATTAGTTTACAGAATTAACAACGCATATAAAGTATATTAATTAAAGGTAACTTTAATAAATAACTTCTATACTTCTATATTAGTGTCTTGCTTTCTTCCTCATTTGCTTTTGTTAGTGCCTGCGTGCACATACCATATCTTTATGTTCCTGAAGATGGCAACGTGACGTTGCCGAAATATAGAAGTTATTTATTAAAGTTACCTTTAATTAATATACTTTATATGCATTGTTAATTCCGTAAACTAATTACCAGTTACATTAAATGGATCTAAGTGAAAGAATTTTACAATCATCTATAATGTCTTCTTATTATGTTATCAAACTTTTTATATTTTTTTATTGAAAAGTTTAATTTATCACTGTTTTAGGAGGATAGCCAGATTTCAGCTGACATCCAGACAGCTAGTCCAGAGCCTTCTCCTAGTCCATTACCTCCACCAAGCCCAAGTCCTATCACTAGTTCCTCTTATTCTCCAGTTCGATCAGTAAGTGTTGCATCAGATAGGGGACTATCTCCTTCACCCCTACCTCCACCTTTGTCCCCAGTTGGACTGGTTAATGGTGATATTCACAAGTCCCCTTCTCCTGTTGTGACTCATCGCGGAACCAAATCTCCACCTCCTGTTGTCTACAGGGATGAAAAAAATTCTGGAAGAGCTACTCCGGTAATTACAATTACTGCTTTCAGTTTTATATATTTTTCGATTTAAAATTTATTCCTCATAAAGAAGGAACAATAACATATTCGATTTTTAAAAAATTACTTGCTTCATGAAGTTGTTACTGATTGCTCATCCTTTCATTAATGATTGAAGCTCAGTGATCTACCATGGCCAAGTAGCTTAGCTACACCCAAACCAAATGTTATTTAAGTTTCTTTCTGTTTGGTTTTATTTTGGTTTCTGTAAATTGTGTTCTCTGTTGTTCTCTTTTTCTGGCCAGTTTACATATCGCATAGAAATGAAAAACCCTGAATATCTAAAAGAAAAATTCCTACCTATTCTATATGAGACTAGCTGTGACTCACTTAAAGAACTGAAAAGCCTTTATAAAAGTCATCTTCATATTCTAGACAGTATTTCAAACAGTTCATTCCAACAGAGAGTATTGTTACTACACCACACTGTTATTAGAATCTTAAAATTGGTTCATATTTTATTTTATTTTTGATTCACTCAAAATTGTTAAAAAAGAAGAGAAAAATTTTGAGATAATTTTTCAACTCAGCTGTTAAAAATTTTTAAGAGACAAATATTTTTAGGTGTGTTTCACAAAATGCAGTAACATCTTTTGTCTACCAGTCTATCCATTTCTCCATGTGCAAATTAATATCAGCACCCTTGCATTTATAGATTTTGCTAAAATTTAATATTTGGAATTCTTACAAAAATTTGTATATCCATCTTAATTTTTGCTTCAGTTAGACTGTGTTTACAGAGGCCCAAAGGGACAAAATGTGTCAAAATTATGTTCTGCCATAATTTCACTCTAGTTGGATAGAAATGGATTGAAATATGAGATTTAGAATATATTCAGGATTTGGTTTTGATCAGATATTTTATTGGCACACATGATTCAAAGTGATATGAATCATTCTACATTCGGCTCTAGCTAGATGCAATTTAATGAAATTTGATATTTAGCATTTCCATTAAAATTTGTCTAGTGACTTAACTGGATCTTTCTTGTAGTAATCACAAAATTAGGGAAAACAAAATTTCCTATTATTATTATTACCTGACACCTCCAGGGAGTCCAAGAACTCATTGAGGGAGGGCACCTACACTACAACTCTCTGTATAACCCAAAGCCACCAACGAACCGCAACTACACTAACGCCATCTACCGCCCTCTATTAGCTTATGTAATATAGATTACATAAGCTAAAAATGGGGTGAAAATGTTAAGGATGCTACAATATTTTGACATAGTACTCAATGTTCCTTTCTGTAGAATTCATAAATAGCATAAATTTGTCTGATATCGTGACATTACGTGTTGAGAAGGAAAGAATTTATGTGGAATTATAAGGCAGGTGGACTTTGAAATCAGCTCAGAGCAGTCCTGTGGATAGAAGAATGATGAAATATCACCAGTACATGAGCACTAGTGAAGAAATATTTATTACCAGTAATGGCAAATTGTATACCTCGAGTGAAAAGAGAACAAGATTTGATGTAAAGTGGATGATTAATGACATCAAAAGGGAACTACAGATGAAAAGGAGTGAAAAAAGAACAAGATTTGGTGTAAAGGTGGATAATACTAATGACATCAGAAGGGAACTACAGATGAAAAGGGGATATGGAAAAAGTATAAGGAGAGAGGTAGTGAGCCATTGCATGAGGAATATAAGACTCAGGCTGGGAAAGTGACTAGCATGGTAAGGAAGGCATAACTTGAGTATGAGAAGAGATTAGCCCTGAGATCCAAGGAAAATATGAAGGAATTCTTCTATTATATGTGACCAGTAGACGAGAAATGATTGTGGATAAATAACACTGTTAGACGAAAATGGGAGTTGAGTGACTGGTACAGAAGACATGGTGGAATCGTTTAATGATCACTTTATTGAGAGGATATTTCTTCCTGAAAAAGAGGATTTTATTACTAGAGGGATGGGAAAGGTTTGATGTTTGGAAGTAAAAGAGGAGAGTGTGTTACAAACACTTAAGTTCTCTGGATGTCAGTAAGGTAATAGGACTGGATGGAATTTCACCATGTGTTTTTAAAGAATGCACTAAGAACTAACAGCGCCATTGACTTTGCTTTTCGATGAGAGTTTGCTTATGGGAAAGGCACCCATAAGGGAAAAATCTTACCTTCCTTTCCCATATGGGAAAGGAGGGTAAGATAGTCCCATTACATAAGGATAGAATGGAAGTGTCAAACTATAGACCAGTTTGTGTTTTTTCTGTAACTGTTAAGATTTTGTAGAGATTGTTTACAGCATTGGGCAGATGAAAATAATTTCATCTGTGAGGCCACATGGATTTGTTAAGGGGTGCTCTTGTTTTAATAATCTAATCATCTTTTATAATAAAGTACCAAGGGCAATCGATGAGAGAATGCCATATAGTACCATTTTTTTGTATTTTATACAGGCATTTGACAGAGTGCCACATGGTAAGCAGATATTTAAGTTCCAGCATATGGGTTTGGATATCAGGTTAACAAATTATAGCTGGCTCAGAGGGGGTTGTGTATGAGAGAACAGTATCAAGGAAGCAGAAAGTTTCAATTGGGGTCCATCAGAGCTCAGCACTGGGACCAGTACTGCTTAACCATTATATCAATGACATTCTCAATGGATTGCTGGGAGATATTCAGTTGTTTGCAGATGATGTGAAGCTGGGAAGGTGCTATTAATAATAGTGCTGATGTAGTAGCTGTTCATAAGAATTTGAATAAGCTGGACAGATGGTCAAACAAATTGGGATATCAGTTTAATGCAACTAAATGTAAGGTCTTGAAAGTTTTGGATCCATTGATGAGAAGCTGCTTACTATAATGGAGGAACTATATTAGAGAAAGTTGTTGGAAGTTTTTCCACTTGGTTATACTATAAATTAAAGATACCAAGAAATTATATACTTGGTTTAATCCTTTATCCAAGTGTAAGCAAACGAAGTTTGTGCTTGAAGTATTAGAGAAAGTAGAAGAAACAAGGGACCTTGAGGCAATAAGTGATAGAAACTTGAAGTTTAGGAACATATCACAAAAGTAGTTACTGTAACCCAGAGGATTGTTGCAATACTGAGAAGGGTGCTGACCAGTAGAGATAGAAGAGTTGTGGTTCCATTGTGTAACATTCCTAATCAGACCACGTTTGAATTATTGTGCTCAGATTTGGTCACTGGGATTTGAAGGGAAATATATTAACTTTGGAGAGAGTGCAAAGGCAGATAATAAAATGTTATCATGACTGTACAGTGCTAACAATGAAGATAGACTGAGGACATGTGGACTGCAGAGTTTGGTCAATAGATGAAGGAGAGGTGATATGTTTGAGACATTTATACTGTTGAGAGTTAGTTACAGGAATTGACACTGGGGAGCCAACCCCTGGTTGGCTGAGTGATTAGCGTATCTGCTCTCCAGCCGAAAGGCTGTGGGTTCGAATCCTATCAGAGCCATGGATGTTTGTGATTGTCTATAAATTAAAGATGTCAAGAAATTATATTCTTGGTTTCATCCTTTATCCAAGTGTAAGCAAACAAAGTTTGCACCTGAAGTCACTTCACGACTGGGCTGCTTGTATATAGAGGCTGATGACTTCACATCGATTGCCTTAGTATCCCATAATGCAAAGCACATATCCTTACGGATATGTATAATGCTGTGCATTATGGGAAGAGTGACTATCCAGGCCGGTTTTGATCTTAATTGAGGTCTCATCAGTGGGAGCCATTTTAGTAATAATGTGTGTGACACCTTTTGACTACTTGTATATGAAAATATGACTTCTGCATTACTTCAACCTTGGTATCACTTCTGGGTCTAGCTCCCACTGATGAGACCTATATAAAGGTTGAAACCAGTATAGGCAGTGACCCTTCCCATAATTATACATATCCATAAGGATATGTGATTTGCATTATAGGATACTAAGGCAATTGATGTGACGTTGTCGGTGTTTATTATTATTATTATGTGATACCTCCAGGTAATCCAAGGACTCATCGAGGGAGGACACCTACTCTACAGCTCTCCGTCTCCACCACTCAATCCGCCAACTACAACGAACCGTAACTACACCAACGCCATCTACTGCCAACTACCACCACTAGTATTTTCATAGAAAATCACAAACATCCATACCCATGGCAGGATTCGAACTAGCAGCCCTTTGGCTGGTGAGCGGATACGCTAACCACTCGGCCAACCAGGCCAGCTTATATACAAATAGCCCAGTCGTGAAGTGACTTCATGCACAAACTTTGTTTGCTTACACCTGAATAAAGGATGAATCCAAGAACATAATTTCTTGGTATCTTTAATTTGTAGTACCAAGTGAAAAAACTTTAAACGTTTGTGATTGTCCTACTAAGCAATTACCATATGTACTGCTGTAACGTGTCCTAGTTCAGTATGATCCTTAATGTCTTTACACCTTAAAAAATCCAATAAAAAGCACTGGGAAGTTTTTTCATGTGGTGGATCAAGAAGAAGGAGCAAGGACAAGGGTCCATCCCTTGAAGTTATGAATGGGAGTGGCCTGTTTTAATGGAGGATGGGTTAGACCATGGAATACATTGTGATAGTGTAGTGACAGCACGAACAGTGAGTGAATTTAATGAATGGTATGATAAACTTGGGTTGTTTAAAATGGACCCCTCTGTGATGGGTCTGACTCTGTGAATGGCCTGCATACTAATACTACTACTACTAATAATGACAGTTCTCATGAAAACATCAGAAATACTGAAAGCCAAAAATTTAACACTGAACATTTTCACACCATATGGAAACAGTTAAAGGTGCTCATTGTCTAGCTTCAAGTTTGATGATGAATGATTCTTCCCATTATAATCAATTATAATGGGAAGAATTATTATAACATTATAATTTCAATGTTATTGGCAAAAACAGTTTGAAATTATAAACAATAATATTTTTTTTCTTTTTCCAGTATCAGTGGACTATTAGATTGGTAAAACAATTGAAAGTGATAATTCTACAGTTTGAAATAAAGTTGGTGTTTAGGATCACTATTAAAATTTGTTGACTCAATTAGACATATGGCAAAATTAGACTATGCAAGAATGCTATTATGTACCTGAGACACATACACAAAATAACAACAAAACTGCTTCCAACCCTATATCTGGGGTACATCCTGAAAAATAACACAAGTTCTTCATAAATATGATATTCTTGCTGCTTTCAAATACCACACATGCAGATAGCAACATCATTCCATTCTCCAAATGATTACCTTTCTTCCTCATGCACATTCTGGAAGTATGTAAACTTCTATGCACCTGCAACTTAGCCTATTTTGGACAGACTGGGTTAACATCTGCCTTGAAGAATATAAAAATCACAATTGTGATCATCAGTATGCTAAGTCGGAATGTTCTGGTTATGCTCCTCACATAAGATTAAATGGAAGAAGACAACTGTGCTGCACAAAAGTTGCTGTATATCTGAGAGACTATTTTTAGATCAGCATGAGCTGTGCAATTCCCTTGCTTCAATAAGTATGGTTGCCTTAGTTTGCCAAAGGCAAATTAAGGTACTCATGCTGAGAGGCACTCATTCTAAGACCACATCCAGCCTGACTTCTCTGAATTAACTTCATTTTTATCCACTCTTTAGAGCCGCTTTTCCCAAACTATATTCCGCAGAAAGTGAATAAGTGTTCCGTGAAAAATGATCAAAATTAACATGAGCTTGGAATGGTTTTAAATGCTGCGAAGTGTTGTTGGAAATGTTTCCAAGTGGAAAAACTTCCAACAACTATCTCTAATCCAGAGTAATTCAATAATAATGTGGTACACCTTTTGACAACTCATATATGAAAATATGACTTCTGCATTACTTCAACTTAGTATCACTTCTGGGTCTGGCTCCCACTGATGAGACATCAATAAAGGTTGAAAGCAGTCTGGGTAGTGACCCTTCCCATAATGCATAGCATTATACATACCTATAAGGATATGTGCTTTGCATTATGGGATACTAAGGCAAGTGATGTGAAGTCATTAGCTTCTATATACGAGTTGCCATAGTCCTGATTATATTTCAGGCAAATTTTGCTTACACTTGGATAAAGGATTAAACCAAGTATATAATTTCTTGGTATCTTCAATTTATGGTAGGCCCCCTGTTGATTGACAGTGAGAGAATTCATATTTATGGTCATTTATTAGATGAGTCTTCAAGGTAGCATGATAGTTGGCTGTTGATGGGCCTTTCCATTACTTTGAAGGTAAAGATTTGTCATCGTTTTCCAGAATGAGAATACAGGATAGATACCATTGGAATAAGAAAGTGTAAATAGGTGGCATAGGATGGGAGTCAACTCTGAGGTACAGACATTTAGAAGAATGTCATCAGGGTCAGGAGACATTTTTTGGTATCCAATTCGAGCAAGATTTTTCTGATTAAGGCCCAGGAGACATTTTGGTATTCAGTTTGGTATACAGTTTCTTTCTGGCTAAAGGTCAAATGCCACATTAGGTGTTAAGTGTTTAGAGTGGTTGGTCATTTACCATGATCAGTTATGCATGAATTGAAGTAGAAGTAAGAAGCTGGATATAATATAATATTGATTTTCATCCAAGCTCTGTTAATTTCTTTGCAGAGAATTTTTTTTTTCATTTTTTTCTCTTAAATTTTTTTTTTTTTTCATCTTTAGATAAATACATTTTCAGAGTTGTAATAGTGTATAGCACTTAAAAATTAAAGCAATGAACTTATAGTTTTGGTAATTGAAAGGCTTCAGTAACTTTAGTAGTGGCTCAGTTAAAGACCACTGATTTGAATTTAATGTATTGAGAATGTGGTCAATTGCATAGCATATTTAATATGCAGACAGCCCAACCCAACACATGTAGCTACAAACTTTCCCATAATCCCCCCCCTCAACAATATTACTATTATTACTATTATTACGGGCAACTCCAGGGAGTCATTGGACTCATCGAGGGAGGCTCCAAATCATATTCATCACAACTATTTGACATTCATACAGTATCTATCATACCTCGCCTTAAACTCATTCACTGTCACAGCATCCACCACAGACTCAGGGAGCGCATTCCACTCATTCACTACTCTAAAAGTAAAGAACCCAGCTCTAACACCTTTACTAACCACACTTTTGCCCAGTTTCCATGGATGTCCCCTAGTCCTCCCACAACCAGCCCTGTTCTCAAAAATATCTTCTGAATTAATTTTATAGAAACCCTTCAGTAATTTGAATGTCTCAATCATATCTCCCCTTCTCTGCCTATCAACCAATTTTTGCAACCCACAAATCCTCAACCTGTTCTCATACGGTTCATTCCACAGACCTGCTATCATCTTGGTCACTCGCCTCTGGATCCTCTCCACCTCCTCCCCATCAAGAAGAAACCTAGGTGACCAAATCTGAGCACAGTAGTCTAGATGGGGTCTTATCAAGGCTCGATACAGAGGAACAATAACCTGCTTGTCTCTGCTTGTCAACGTATTCTTCAGCAACCAAGTGATTTGATGAGCTGTTTTGGTCACTTTTGCAATGTGTCCCCTAAATTTCAATTCCTTATCTACCAACACTCCTAAATCTCGTGCCTCATCAATTTCCTGGAGCACGGTTCCACCAATGCAGTAAACTGCTGCCAATCTTTTCACCCCAAAATGCATAACCTTACATTTTGCCACATTAAACTGACATCCATTCTCCTTAGCCCAGACCTCCAATCTATCCAAATCATCCTGCAAAATTTTGACGTCATGGTATTATTGACATATGGTATTATCAAAACCTTGTCAACAAAGCCTTCAACCTCTGTTCCACCCAGATTTCCCTTTCAGCTGCACTCTCCTTTATTTTCCAGACTTTTTTGCCAAATAGTTATAATGCCAAAAAAATGACAGCACAGTGGTAAAAAACACTGACCAGGTATGCAGTCAGGAATACGTATCCATACTTGAAGTAGAAAAAGCCATCAAAGGCTTGAAATGTGGAAAGGCAGCAGGAATAGATGATCTTCGACCAGAAATGCTGAAGTATGGTGGTATAAAAGTCTTACAGTGACTGCACTGCGTAGTTCAGAGGGACTAATTCCCGATGATTGGAGTAGAGCTCTAATAGTGCCCATATATAAAAAGGGAAATAAAACTGAATGCGAGAATTAGAGGTATTTCCTTAATGAGTGTTCCTGGCAAGATCTATGCAAGTGTACTTGAGAAACTGTTGAGAAGAATTGTGGAACAAAAGCTTGGTGAAGAACAAGCTGGATTCAGGCCAAATCTGGAAAAGGCATATGACAAGGTGCCAAGAGAGAAGCTATTCAATACGCTTCCGTTATATGGTGTCAATGGGGCATTATATCAAGCAATACTTAAATCTGTATTTGATTTGTAAGTCAGTAGTTAGAATTGAAGGATGTACAGGAAGATGGTTTAATGTTAAATCTGGTATGAGACAAGGATGTACATTATCCCCTCTGTTATTCATTATCTATATGGATCACATTATGAAGAAAAGTGGTATTAAACATGGTATGAAAATTGGAGATGTTAATGTCAACTCTTTGCTTTATGCAGACGATGTTATACTTCTGAATAAATCTGCTACAAGTTTGCAAGATCCCCTAACTAAATTGAATCACTGTTGTAATAGATATGGTATGAAGGTCAGCATTAAAAAGACAAAGACAATGAAAATATGTAGATTTGTTGAAAATGTCAACTGTGTTGTGAACAGGGAACCTGTGGAACAAGTAAAACATTTCAGCTACTTAGGCATGATTTTTAGTGAAGATGGTCAATTAAATATAGAAATAGACAACAGAATCAACAAAGCTGGTATGGTAGGAAGTCAAATTTCTCTTCTTCCATATGAATTTATTCATATGGAAGAAGAGAAATTAGTCGGAACACTAAATTAGCTGTATACAAGACAGTGTTCAAACCAGTTTTAACTTATGGATCTGAGAGCTGGGTCAGAAGTAAAAACACTTGACCAAAGACTAGAGACCACAGAATGGGAGTCCTGAGAAAGATTAGAGGTGTGAACAGATGGCAGCAATGGCAATATCATATTAAAAACGAGTATATTAGGAAATAACTTGACATTGTCAGCATCCAGGAATGTGTTAGCAGAGCTAATCTCAGGTGGTATGGTCACTTAAACAGAATGGGCGAAGAAAGATTAGCAAAACAAGTGTTCTCTGCCAGGTTGGCAGGAAAACGACCCATAGGAAGACCAAGATATAGGTGGATTGATACGGTACAAAGTGCCTTAGATGATAGAAATATAAGATCTGATAATATTGGAGTCTTGACAAGTAACAGACTGATTTGGAAGAAAATTGTAGATAGGAAGTTAGTAATGATGTGAATTTTTCATATAGTACTATCATATCCTGTACACCCCTTGAGGGTACATGTCAGGAATTTGATGATTGATGATGATGATTAATGTACAAATTAAACAACAGAGGAGAGGACCAAGTACTGAGCTCTGAGGTACATCACTATACACCTGCTTTCTCCTGGACTCAGCTCCTCCATAAACCACTCTTTGAGATCTTTCCATCAGCCACCCTCTAATCCAAATCACCAGCTTCAGATTCATTCCCATTTCCTCCAATTTATGCAACAGAGTTCCATGTGGAATCCCTTGCAAAGTTCAGTAGTATTACTGAGTAAGCATTTCCTTTATCCAGCTCCACTGTTACTTTATTATATAAACTAAGTAAATTACTGAGGCAAGACCTACCCCTAAAAAAAAACCATGTTGCCCCTTATAAAGTGTCATATTTCTATCTGCTGAATTCTGAATTCTGATTTTTATCAACTTCTCTAAAAACTTAACTACCACTCCTGATATACTGATTAGGCTATAATTTGTTGCTTCTGTCTTGTAGCCTCCTTTATGCATTGGAATTATTTTCTACTCTTTCCATTCTTTTGGAATCTTACTAGAACTTAAATTAAACAGCTTAGTCAGAAGAGGTGCTAATTCTCTTGCACGTTCTTGTAACAAATGGACTGATATGCCATCTAACCCTATGGCAGTGTTCGCATTAAGGTTCTGCAAAATACTAAGCACATCTATTTCTTCCATTTAGTACATCAACTATTTGATTTGCTTCTGTTACTTCCCTACCATCAACATTTTTTAAAGTCATCCTTCCATAGTCATTCCTCCTTTTACTTGATACATAGTGAAAGAACTCCTTAGGATTTCTTTTGGACTTGTCAACTAGCTTCCTCTCATAATTAACTTTGATCTTCCTTACAGTACAGATCACCCTCTTTGCCTGTACCTTGTATTGCTCATGGGTATGCTGATAACCTTTTTCTTTATACAACCTTTTCTTTATCTGCAACTCTTGCTTAATAATACTATTCATCCCACCCAATTTATCCTTCTGACTCTAGTATACATTCTGATACTGCTTTCTTCAGACTCTCAACACCCCTTGACAATCTCCCATTGATTTTTAACATCTCTCTCCTCCAAAATCTCATGCCATGGTACTGCTGAAAGCTGACTTCTCAGCTTGTCATAATCACCAGCTTTGTAATTCCACATATACTCCCTTGAAATTTCTGCACATCTGACAATCTCCTGGATCAAGATAACACAATCGCTTTCCTAAGTGGGGAAAGCATTCACTGCTATCATTTCACTTCATTTCCTGTTTCACAGAAAATCTTTTGCTACCTAGATCATTCGTTCCCACTACTACTGTAATTTTACTTACTCTCTCTGCACCTTCACAGCCTCAGTTATATCCCTAATCTTTGATTCTGGATAGCATTCTTTAATGACTACCATTTTTCATACCCCTAATTATAGCATCCCCATACAGCACTGTAACTTGTTTTCTTCCTTTTAATCTTCATGCACTTTGCCCTCCCTGTTTCTTGTTTTTGTCCCCGTTCTTCTCTCACATTCTTTTGTACATCATTCAGTAATATGTGTTTCTACATTTTTCATTCCATGCACAGCTTAATCTGTTACTAAATAATGTATCATTTTCATTCATTCATTATTCTCAATCCCCCCCCGCCACCACCACCAGTACTTTCTATTCCATAAAAGACATCAGATCATAATTAAATGCAGCAAGTAAGCTATACAGATGTGTTAGAATGTCAAAATTATAAAATATATTCCAATTTTATATATATACAGGGTGTTTGGGATAAATTTGACATATTTATAATTAATTATATTTTTCCGTAAGTTACATGTATTAACACACACTTCTCTTCATTTAAAAGTTTGGACCCTTCTTCATTCATATACAAGATGTCAGAAAGGATGGATAGCTGGAACCCACCTGAATCATGGAAGAGAATAACTTGTATCATGATGATTCGTGCCCGCCATCAAAATAAGGATATTACGACTGCTGCCCAATGCTCCCTGAATACAGTAAAAACAATCAGGCATGAACTAGAGACTTGCAATGGTGACTACGAGGATGTAGCAAGAAGAAAGATCCCTAGCAGACGATCTGATTGCGTTCGTACAGCAGAATTCCTCGCAAATCTGCAGGAACAGGTGTTGAAGAACCCTGGCATTGGAATTCGGGCTTTGTTCGTGGAGTTGCTAACTGTAGTCAAGCCCTGGATAACAAGGGTAGCCAATGGTAGGCCGTATGTATGGCAGCAGGATTCGGCCCCTTGCCACACCTCTGGGAAAAGTCAAAAATGGTTGTCTGAAAATTTCTACGACTTCACCAGTCCAAATGTTTGGCCTCCAAACTCCCCAGACCTTAACCCCATGGATTATTTTGTATGGGGCGCAGTTGAAAAAGACACCAATCGCACTTCCAGTAATACAAAAGCCCAGTTAATGGATAAAATTAAAACAGTTTTTGCGGCCCTTCCCAGGGAGACTGTAGCATCAGCTTGTTCGAGGTTCCGAAGCAGAATTGAAGCTGTGATCGATGCTAATGGTGGTTATTTTGAGTAAATCTTGTTGATAGTATTGTAATTAACTCTGCCTGTAATGTTTTTTTTGTCAATTCATTAAATTTAATAGATACAAAGAAGATTTTCTTTTTCCTTACGAAACTGTCAAATTTATCCCGAACACCCTGTATATATATATGTGTGTGTGTGTGTATGTATAATGTAGTTTTTCATTGAAATGCTCAGTTTTAATTAACAATATTCTAAATTCAGGATACTTTTGAGCTGAAAATGAGGAATCATGGTGGAAGTATCAAAAGGCCATTGCATCACGGTGAACCTGATGATCCAGAACGTGAGATGAGGTATTTTTTCTTCTTCTTTTAATTGTGTGTGTGGGGGGGGGTCATATATGCATTCATAAATGAAGTTTTTATGACCAATGAAGTATTTATGTTTTGGTATTTAATGCAGTATTATTATTATTATTATTACAACTTGTGTCTCCATGGAGAGATGACTCATCATGGGAGACCCTATATTGACACTCTAGTCGTTATTGATACAATATACCTATCATACCTTTCCTTAAACTCATTCATAGAAGAAGCACCAACAACTACCTCTGGCAATGTATTCCACTTCTTTCACCACCCTCCAAGCAAAAACTTTAATCCTAACACCTTTGTTAACATTATTAGTATATTTCAGTTTCCTCTTTACATGAATTTAGTAAACTTACATTTATCCTTTTGTTTTGTACAAAACAAGTTATATATTTTAAAAATTCCTCCTGAATAAACGTTTAAATACAGTATGATGCAAAAAAAAAAAATTTCAAATGACTATGAAGATGTATTTTATGGAGTAAATGGGTTTATTCAAAAAGAAATATATGTTTACACATGGTAGTACATCCACAGCTATTGGTGAAATCTTGGTCTAATAAAGCACTGACAATGGTAGATTATGTTCTCGAAATTGGCCACCTTGTTTTTCAAGACGTGTTTCATAGTGCATGCGAAAGTACTTTGTCATCTCCAAGAACAAGGGTTGGGACATCTGCTAGATATATTGTGTAATTTTATCCCTTAGTTCATCAAGATGAAGGCAGGTCATGTTGGAATACATAAAATTTTCGGCATACCCCAAACAAAGGCATCAAGTGATGTAAGATCAGGAGAACGTGAAAGGATATGGAAATTCTGTGATCCTCGAAATGAGCTTCCTGGGAAAGTGTTCTGATAAATAGACTCTAGAACCGTGTGATGTGTAACAGGTTGCTCCATCCTGTTGGAATACCTGTGCATGAAATGGAATGTTTTTTGTGTGACACATCCTATGCAAATCCTGGGTGAATGAACAGAACCAACACATTCTCGATGTAGCATTCACTATTCAAGGTCATGGTTACACCACACCACCTTCTTCAGTGAAGGAGGATCCAATTATGCCATGGCCAGAAACTGAACACCATGTGGTGACCTTCTCACTGTGAGAGGTTTCTCTTGGACAAATTCAGGTCATCTTGAGAAATCAAGAAACCTGTACGTTCATCTGTTTACATGACTACTTAGATGGAAATGTGCTTTGTTTGAGAACTAGACATTATGGAGGAAGGATGGATCTAGACATTGACCTTTCAATTAAGGCAATGATGAGATTATTGCTTGGAGCATGCTTACAGAAACAATTTAAAAAACTGCTCACAAACATGTCATAGGCTGGACCATTTGCTCTACCAACTCCATGTGAACGAAAACAATGCTCGACATTAAATGTCTTTTCTTTAATGTCAACACCATTGCTACAGCTAAATATAATTGCATAGATTTTACATGTGCTCTTCCATTAATGTGCATACAGTAGAATAGCATATCTGCCTCAGGATGTGGTTCAGTTTCCTAAATTATTAAAATTAGTTCCTTAATTAGTACACACATTCTTTTTCAAGTCCACAGACTTGTCTTGTAACTTGATACAGCCTAACCTTATTTACATTTGTCACTTTTTTCATAAAATAATTTATCTATTAGCTCTGCCTTATTGACTATTAGCATACTTGTATTTCAGTTTCCTCTTTTCATGAATTCAGTAAACTTACATTTATTCTTTTCTTACCATTTTTCCTATTAATTTCCATATAGGTATAAGCCATTGACAGCTATGTGCATTAAGAAAAAATGCATTCTCTGTTTAGTACATACTAGTATGTGGATTGTAGAAGTTGATTGATAGGAGAAAATGAGGGGATTTTATATAAACATTTAAGTTGCTTAAAGGGTTTTATAGGATAAATGTGTGGGGAAATGTTTCAGCACTTGGCTAGAGGGACCAGAACAAGGTGTCATCCCTGGAAGTTGAATAAAGGTGTGGTTAGCAGGGCTGTGAGGACTAGAGTTTTTGCTTGAAGAGTTGTGAATGAGTGGAATGGGTTGCCAGAGTCAGTTGTGAGTACTTTGTCTGTTAATGGGTTCAAGGAGAGGTATAATATGTTGGGTCTCCCACGATGAGTCTTTGGACTCTATGGTGATGCCCGTGTAATAATACTTCATCTGTCTATCCACATTACTGATTATATTTTAAGTGATAAGCAGTTTTCAACATGATATCACCTTGCTTATTTGGAAACATGAACTTGTATGAAAATACCATGTTGATAGTAATAGCAACGCTGCCAGTTTATTAAACCCTCATTCTAGTAATGTAACTCTAAAAGAATAATAAAAATTTGGGTTTTCAAGCCCTGATGTCAGTTTATATCTCATTCTCTGTTATTTTATTTTATTTTTTTAAAATCACTGCCACAAACTGAGAAGCCTAAAATATGAAACTTGTAACTAAATAAGTACAAATTAATGCTTTGTAGATCATGATGGTTGTCACTTTCAACTATAATCCTCCCATTCTGTTTAACAGTTTTTGTCAGATTTTCCAATTTCAACTCCTGGTTTACCTCTACTAGGATGATCTGAAAAGTTCTCAGCCTAACAATGAAAAATTGAATTTATAATTTTGAAATTATTTTTATTTTTCAACATAATCTCCCTTAAGACTAATACATTTATTCCAGCAATGCTCCAGCACCATTATCCCATCCCTGAAGTGGCTCTTAGTAAGATCTGCAAAATACCCCTCTACAGCTGCAATCACCACTTGATTCAAAGAAAAGCGTTGACCAGCGAGGAAGAGTTTTAGTTTTGGGAAGAGATAGAAGTCAGAGGGAGCCAAATCTGGGGGAATAGGGTGGATGTTCCAACAATTCATAGTGCATATCCCTTAATTTTCCCATTGCCAAAACACCTTTGTGGGCAGATGCATTGTCCTGATGAAAGATGATTTTTTTCTTCTGCAAACTGGGTCTTTTCTGACGAATTTTTTTGTCTGGTCTGGTTAAAAGATTGGAATAATATTCCCCGGTTATTGTTTTAGCCTTTTCAAGATAATTAATAAACAAAATGCCTTTAGCATCCCAAAACACCTTTCCTTATGATAGAACCGACTTGGTCTTCTTTGGCACTGAACAACCGGCTTCTGTCCACTGTTTTGATTGCTCTTTGAATTCTGGTGTGTAATGGTGAATCCAAGTCTCATACATAGTAATAAATCAATGCACAAAATCAGTATTATTCTTGTTAAAAGCTCCAAGCACTGTTCAGAGATTTTCATGCGAGTGCGTTTTTTAATCTGCTGTGAGTAAGCGCTGCACCCATCTTCCGCAAAGCTTTTTCTGCAATTCTTCGTGCAAAATATAGCATACGTGTTCTTTTGAAATGCCTATAGTCTCAGCAATTTCACGCACTTTGACTCACCGGTCATCCAATACCATATCGTGGATTTGATCAATGATTTCTGGTGTTGTTACACTTTTTGAACATCCTTCACGTGGATTATCTTCAAGACTGGTACAGCCATGTTTAAATTTGGCAGCCCATTTCTTAATTATTGAAAACAAAGGAGAAAAGAGCCCATAAACTTTATGAAGTTTGAATGAATTTCTTTTGCCGTTAAACCTTCTTTTACAAAGAATTTTATTACCGCACGATACGCAATTTTATCCATTTCAAGGGATACAGACAACACTTTTGCTTCAGACAGCTGTATAAAACAAACTACATGATAGAATGTCTTGCAGTTTCACATGGATGCTTATGACAGATGTACAAACTTAGGGGAAACAAAAAAATCGTGCCGATAGTGTTGCCATCTATGGTAGGCCAAGAACTTTTCAGACCACACTCGTAGCACTAAATCGTTTTTTTTTTTTCTTGTTATCTGCTACCTGTTGCCTGTTTATGGGAATAGCGCATTATTGATTTTCAGCCTTTCATAGATATGACTAGTATTAAAAAACTGTAACATAATATTTATAAATTTGACTATACGAGATTGTTTTCCATTTAGAGATATTAAACTTGTTAGTGCCAATTCCTAGTTTATTATTCCCCAAGCATTCATGGTGCACTGAAATGCCATTACATCACCTTCCTCTGTTTATATTATCTTCTCACGTATTTAGATCTTGTAAGTCTATCCACCTTTTGCTGATTCATGAGTTTGAACCATAAAGTGAATCACTGTACTAAAAGTTAGTGGAGAATATTGTATAAGGCATGTCCAGAAAGTAAGGTTCAATCAAGAATTAAAAAAAAAAAAAAGAACTGCTAGAGAAGGAAACAAGTTCTATTATATGCTAAAATATCAACTACAATAATAACTGCTTTTTCCATATACTTGCCATTGACTTCCAGGCATTTTTGGTAGCGTGGCACCAGCTTCATCATATCTGCATCAAAAAAAGTCTGCCACCAGTGAGTTCAATCACTGAGTCATGCTGTTCTTCATTTTCTCATCATCTTCAAAGTGCTGAGATGGGAGCCACTGCTTCACATGCAGCAACATGTGGTAGCCACTGGGCATGAGGTCAGAGTTTATAGGGTTGGTGGTCAAAAAGTTCCCACACAAACATCTGAATTTGCTTATTAGTTCAGTCTGCTGTGTAAACTTGCACATTGTGAAAAGTGCTATCCCTGATGACGGGATTTCATGTTTTTTTTATTCTGAATTGTTCATCTGAATTTCTTTAGCGTTGCACAATACACATCATCATTAACTGGTTCCTCGCTGAAGAAAATCAATGAACAAGATCCCTTTTTGGTTCCACAAGACAGTGACGTGGCCATCATTTTATTTATTTTTTTTTTGACTGACAGTACCTGTTTGAATTTTTTTTTTTTTTGTTTTCAGAGATGATAAATGGCAGCACTGCATTGATTGTTGTTTTGACTCAGTGTTTGTATATGAAATCCATATTTTGTCGCCAGTCATGATACAAGAAAAAAGTTAATCTCTTTCATTTGTGTAAAGCTCCAAAAATTTTTGAGCTGATTCTACTCATTGCTGTTTATATGCATCAGTCAGCATTTTTGGGACCCATCTGGCACACAATTTCTTATACCCCAGCTTTTCTATCACAGTTTCATGAATGACTAAGTGTGAAACTTCCAGGAATTCAAAAGAAAGTTCCCTAATTGTGAAATGACAATTGTCACGAATTTTTGTGTTCACTCTTTCAACCAAATCATCTGTCACCACACTTGACCAGCCACTGCATTCTTCTCTGTGAACATTGTTGTGCCCTTCTTTAAACAAATGACACCGTTGTCTAACCTTACTGTCACTCATTAGGTTAGGCCTGTACACAGTTTTCCGTGAATTTCTGCAGCACTATTGTTTTCTGCCAGCAAAAACTGGATCACACCACAAACCTTGCAACTGGCAGGATTTTTTTTTTATCACAGCACTTATTGCAAATTACTCATAGAAGATAACAAATGGTAATGTGATGAAAGTAAAATAGTCAACAGCTAGCCAATGAGTCACTGTATGCTATCACACATATACCGTATATGGTAGCAGCATTTAACAATTTAAACTTGTAGTTGGAGCTCTGCATTCATCAAATGAAATGCATGTGGAACTAAGAAGATTAATTTTATTTAAGAAGACTAGTGAATTGTAATGGATTTTTTTTACTGCATAAATGTGAAATGCTATGCAATATTAATAGTGAATTGACTGTGTGTGTGCACGTTCAAATTATGCAATATTGAATGATCAGTTAGGCACAGCATGAAATGCACCATATTCCTGGAAAAACTAATTGTTTCAATGATTGTGCACAATTGTATTGACCATTAGTCACAAAAGATTAACCATTGTTTGTGATTTGATTGGCACCTGGAACACTTCTTCAACTGCTGATGAAGCAAAGATGTTCTTCCTCCTCCCCCTCAAAAAAATTCATTCTTTATTCCAAACTTTTCTTTGCTACTGAGTTCTAAGATGATTCAAACAGATAGAATTTGCAAGCAAAGGTTTCTGTGGATAAGCAGTTCTGGAGATAGTTTTTGGTATTGAGACCACATGTTTATTAAACAATAAAAAATAAAAGAGTAAAAAACCCGACAAGTTTCGTTTATCGTAAGACTTACATCATCAGGGTGTATAAAATACAACAACCACATTAAATAGTCAATAAGATGTCTTTTTTAACTTCATAACTGTTCATTAATTAAGAACTTGAATACAAAATGATACGTTTGTTACTGTATGCTCCAAATATAAAATTCACTATAGAACTAGAAGAACATAAAAAATTACCTTTTCTTGATATCTTTATAGAAGTAAATGAAGAAGAAAAAAGGTTATCATTTTCCATACACAAAAAACCGACCACAACAGGAAGATTTCTTAATGCTGCCTCACACCACCACCCATTGCAAAAAATAGACGTAATTAAAACCTTGAGAGACAGAGCATACAATATATCTAGCACACAGATGAAGCAAAATGAAGAATTACACTGCCTAACACAGAACATCACACTTAATGGTTTTGAACCCAAGGCAATTAAAAAAATTCTTAATACAGCTCCTACAACTCCCTTATCAAATCAAGATTTCAAGAACACAATCACTCTGCCATACATCAAGAATGTCACGGACAAATTGGCTACATTGCTCCGCAAGTACGACATAAAAGAGGCTTTTTTTTTCCTTTATCAAGATTCAAGATTCCTACATCCACCAAAACCTCCACATCGTCCCATGAAAAAACCAGCCGTTTATCAGATTCACTGTTCTTGTAGCATCTGTTACGTAGACCAGATGGGAAGGTCAGGGGAGATCTGCATGGCTGAATATATAAAAGATGTCGAAAAAAAGAAGGGAACACAAATCAGGCTTAGCATTCCACATAACTACTATTGGCCATCAAGTACTCTGGCAACAGACAAACATGTAATATGTTGATAAGAACTGTTTCACAAGAAAATTTAAAGAAGCTACAGAAATGCTTGGAATCCCTACACAATGCAATAAAAATCAAGGCTTGATTTTACATCAAGTCTGGTCTGCCTTTATCAGAAATGTAACTGCCTCGGACCTTGGATATAATACCCGTGAGAAACAGAACAACTAGCATTGTTCCAACACACATACAGTAACAAACGTATCATTTTGTATTTGGGTTTTCAATTAACGAATAGTTATGAAGTTAAAAAAAGACATCTAATTGATTATTTAATGTTGTTGTTGTGTTCAACTTTTATACGCCATTACCCCTGTTGATGTAAGTCTTATGACAGACGAAACTTGTCGGGTTTTTTACTCTTTAATTTTTATTGTTTAATAAACATGTGGTCTCAATACCGAAAACTATCTCCAGATAGAATTTGCTTCATATTTATTAAATGAAGCTGAGTATTGAGGCCATCTTTTGTACAGTGATAGGGTAGGTTAAGTCAAAATGAATAGTGAAACAGCATGTTTAAATTTAAAAATAACAATAAAGCAAATGATGTAATACAACATGCAGATAGTTAATTTGGTCTAACTTGCTATTATAGTTCAGTAAGTTATATTATTTTATTATAATTTACTTTATTATATTATTATTTTTGAATCTATTAACTCATTTTTTTAGTCCGGTTTCACTCAATACCTACAATGTTGTGCAAATTAGATCATGTGATTTATTGTTCAAGTCAGAAAATTCCATTCCATTCAGTTTATTTTGAATTAATGTTACTTTAACTTGCAGGTCATTTGACTCACTGTAGTCATTGAAAATCAGTTATTACTTACAAATACCACATACAGTAAATGATATTGATATATTTGGTAGCTTAAGCCTTGCATGCAATTCAAATTAAAATGCACTCAATTTAATCAGTTTTCTTACTTCATTCAATATCATAATATTTGATATCTTTTTATCTGTTGAATGTATATTATTTAATCACTTCATAAAAACATTTCCTAAGAAAAAATAAATTATATTCTAGGAGGAAACAAAGAGTAGAAAGAAGACTTATTAAACTTGAAGCAGATGAAAAAGGATTTGGTGAAGATGATGAATATTATTATGATATGATAGAGTTTGCAGAAAAATATTTCAATTCACATATTCGTGATATTGGAGGTACTGTGATGAGGACTCTTACTCGACGACGTAAATCATCAGGAGAAGTAATGCCCAAGTATGAAATGGTTACTTACACTCGAAATAGTGCAATTCCTACATCCCACGTCCATATGTATGATCCTGAAAATGTGGCTATTTCATGTACTGTATTTAAAGTAAGTATATATGTTTTGTAATTAGTAACACAGACACACACACACACACACAGAGAATATTTTTAGTCATGGTAGTTACTCTCTAAGCATTATTATATTTAATGTTTCTGTGTGTACATGTGTTTTGCAAGATTGGCCCACAACTTTAGGACTAATTACGTTATACAGGTCAGTTCATTTAGAATTCTATCAAGTATTTGATAGAATGTTGATTAATTACTTTCTATTGGCATGATTAAATATTGCTTATTGCATTTTAATTTCCTTAATTCTAAAACTACCTACTAATATATTAAGGAGCCATTGGCTCTCTTCAAACTGAACTCTGCTCTTTTCTCAATCCTGACCTTTGGAGTATTCTCTTGGATATCTCTGATAAATCTGTCTGTAAAGAATTTTTAAAAATAAATGATAACATATCAAAAAATATAACAATCTTTGGAGATCTTTTTCTCGGCCACAAAGTGAGCCTCTCCAAGTTATTATGAACCTTTCATCAAAAGGACTCAAAGAACCATTAGCATTCTTAGCCTTGGCCACAACTCTGCAGTAATGCAAAGTTGTGTCCAGTACCACTGCATCAAGTTCCATCTCTTGACTTTGTGCTGTATATAGAACATGGCATCTGCAACTTGAATTCTAACATTGCCAACAAACATCAGACTTGATGTGGCTAACATCCTTTCGCAAGTGTTGTCTCCTAAAAGAAATCTCTCCAACAGCCAGCTGTATATTCTCTGTAAATTATACAAAGAATAATGTAATAAATACTAGAACCAACAACAATAATGCTATCGTGTCATCAGTGTCAGTATAATTATATTCAGATAATGAATGTATTGTTCAGAGACTGCACTACTTATAAACTGTTGGATTATGACCCTAGTAATTCTCAAAAAACTTTAAAACAACCTCTAAAAATATCACATCCTGGCCTCCTGAAGGCATTAAAAAAAAAAAAACTCGAACTCTCCTAGTCTCCCCCCCCCCCCCCACACACACACACCTCTTTGGAATATAGATTGCCTAACATGAATAAACCCAGTAACCCTCTCTGTCCCATAATGAATGCTGCTGACTGTCCTTCTTTAGCCAAACACTAAACAGTTAGCTAAATCTTTAACCCCTCTTACTGGACATACTTCATCTTATATAAATAATCCAATATTTTGTTTTAAATAATAATGATACTACAGTGAGTTTGATGTCACCTTTTTATTTTACCAATAATCCCTTTTCTTATATTTTCTTGAAAAATGCTTTCTCCCATAATATCATTGATCTTTTCACTTTTGCTGCATACTGATTACTTCACTTAGAAGGGCACCATATATAAACAGAAGATACAGATACACCTCTCCCCGTCTGGGAGAGCCAATTTCTTTATGGAACATTTTGAAAAATGTGTTCTTGATATGGTCATTTTCAACCTTATATCTGGCTAAGATACATTGATACATGTTCTCTATTTGACTGTGGCTAAGACACATTACTCTTTCCTCCTCCACCTCAACAGCCAGCACCCCAGAATTCAGTTTACTTTAGAAAAAATCAAATAACAATAGACCGCCATTTCTAGATATTCTAATCACACATCTTCCCAGTGTCACAGTTTCTTTTTTTGTTTACAGAAAATTCCGAAATGCAGGTAGATACATACACATACTTTCCCATTATCTCCTCTCAACAGTATAGTGTTATTAAAACTCTTCTCAGCAGAGCGTCCAACCTCTCTTCCAACTAGGCTTCCCTTACAGTTGAACTATCCTTTATTCACCATACCTTCCTGTCCAATGGCTACAATGCTAGTAAATCAACAAAATACTTGTTCCTCACATATTCACACATATCTCTCAACATACAGATTACAGTAATGCTATTACTATTTCCTGTATCCTGGGCACTTCAGAAAACAAATGACCAAAACTTGAAATATAATCTATATTTTGCTTTCAAAAAAACCTAATCTGAGGCTGGGTGCCCTTATCTGCTCTCCTAAGAATCCCCCCCCCAATCTTTTTCAGGTGTTTACAAGTTTCCTCGTTCTTGCATCTTATATTTTGGTCAAACTGGGAGAAATATATATACTGTCATAACTGGTCTACAGTTTTAGCTGACCATGCCTTGGGTACTTTGCACAGAATCAAATGGAAAAACACTACTATGCTTCAATGCAGCAAATACAAACTTGCAAGACTTTTTTTAGAATCAGCAGATTTAAAAAACCAACCTAATCTAAATAAATACAGTTGTTAAACCTCCCAAGACTTGGGGAACTTTAATCCCTAGGCCTCCCACCCAACAGCTAAGGCTAACCAACAGTATTCATATAAAGGATGCCCTTCATTGGACCTCAGCTTCTGATCTAACTTTTTTCCCTCATTGTTTTTTTTTTTGTGTGTGTGCTCTTTTACAATTTTAAGACTGTATCCATGATGATGTCTCTGTGACAGAGCCAAAATATAAAATCTGTTAAACTTGTGTTTAATTATTTCTCTGTGCTGTATTCATTCCATTAAACATAATTATGAGCATAAACCAACATCTAAGCCTGGTTGAAGTTTTTCATGTATCATCAGCAATACCCTACCTCCTGTCCTCTTCCCTCTATCCTCCCTGAAAATACAGTACGCTTTACATTCTATTCATGTAACTATATCATTTTCTGTTAACCAGGTCTCACTGATGCTTATAATTTTTTGACCAAGTCAAGCTGACCAATGCTTGACTAAATGACCAAAATATCATTTGATATTCCACAAAAATTTGAAATTGAGTTTGCACTAACCAATGAAAATCAAGAATATACCTTCAAAGGCAGCCCTTCACTGATGTCTCAGGTATTCAGATTGTTGTTAAAGTATCTGAAGTGTTTATTAAAAAAGTTAACCTTATAATACATTTTCTCTTAATAGCATTTTTATTCAATTCAATTTGCATTAAAAATTGTAATTGTTTAATTATTGAACTCAAAATATTTTTTAATTATTAAATTAGGATTTATGTAAATACCTTCGAGGAGATTTGAAACCTGAAGGAGAAGTTCAAACTATCCAGTCCATCATTAGTTATGGAATAGAGAGAGAAGAGCTTAGGGATGAAATTTTAGTTCAGTTAATTCGTCAGTCAACTAATAATCCATGTCGAGAATCTGTTTTACGTGCTTGGCTTATTATGTGTCTTTGTGTTGTAGCCTTCTATCCTAGTAAAACTTTCAATAAGGTAAGAAGTTATCTTGGAAAAAATATATATATATATTTTTTAGCACATAATGAAAAGAAATTTTATGTGTATATTACTAGTGTAAAATCTATATATTTTGAACCCACCACGACCACCACTGAAGTATCTCCTTTTCTATTGAAAATGGTTTTATAACTTCCTCAGAATTCAGATGAAGTATTCTTTTTATAATAATTTCACCAATGAAAGTTTAGGATCATGTGTGAGTTAAGAGTTAAATAAGTTGTGAATCATGCTGTAGAGATAATGAAATCACTTCAGGCTTTTAATAAGCAAGATAAGGTCTCATAACAAATAATGCAAATAATCTACCACCCATGTTGAAGACTTTCTCACAAATTCATGTGCCATATTATAATTTCAATCCACACCTGTGTTTGCAAAGCAAATATGCTATCTGCTCTGCCACTGAGGTTGACAGTTTTATGATGTTTCTTTTCTTATCATTTGGAATTGGGACTTTTCCCATGTGAAATTATTGTCATGCTTCCATTAATTTTATATACTAAAACTGGTCGGTGTGCTCGTACATAGTATAGTTGTAATCTTTGTTCATGAAATAAATGAATTTACAGAGGTGAGTCTGACATGGATAGAATTTGTACTGGATTTCTGAAAAATGCAAATTCATTTACAAGAACCTAAAAGTTTTCAAATCTATAATAAACAACTTGCTGCAGCTACACAAGTTTACAGCATAATATGCACACAATTGTGCAAACAAGATGTAGGGGATGTGCAAGTATACCAACTGGTACTATTGGTGTAATTAAATGGTTGAAGGTCTTTGAAAGTTCCATTTGCTTAAAAAAGCAACGGAATATCAGTTTTATTTTGAAAAATCTAATCTAGTTATCTGAGCAGGCATTCATTAGCATCATATCTTTGATTTCATTATTATCCTGAGATCAAGTATTCAAATTTTTAATACATGCACACTACAAAATAATTTTCCCTTTTCTTAAAAAAGTGATATATATGACACTTACTGCTATGCTAAATTAAAGAAACATAAACTGTTACAAAATTGATATATAACAATGTAGACCAATTCTTTGATTTATATTGTGCAATAAAATCACTTTGTAAGTGAAAAAATTCATAAAAGAAACAATTCCAATTATTTCTTGTATAATTTCTTTCAGTTAATGCAGAAGATAAGCAGTTACCCCCTGTAAACTAATTTTCTTTATTTATGATTTTGTTTATGCATAAAAACAAGAAGAAATCATCAAGAACAAAAAGTACTAAAAATTGAAAATCAGAGTGATGTAGAATTATCCTCATAACTCATTGAGTCTGAACCATCATTGTGAGAGTTCCATGCTAATCACAATGCTTAACATATCTTAAACTCATTCATTGAATAGCCTTTACGACTTTTCTGTAACCCATTCCACTCATTCAGCATTTTCAAAGAAGAAAAAACAATCTGTTATGCCCTTGCTATTCATCTCTTCCACAGGTGACTCCTTCTTCTCTTCCTTCTTGTCACATACTGAAAAATTTCTTTGACATCGTTCCTATAAAAATCCTTTTAGTAACTTACATATGTCTATCATATGCTCTTTCCACCAATTAACAAACTTTGGAAACTTGCCTCTGCTTTCTTTTCTTACATGGCCATTCCATAGAACTTATCACCATCTTAATTGTCTGCCTCCAAATCAAGTCCTGCACTTTTGTATTTTCAAGAAGGCCTGGTGATACTGCTGTGACCACAGTAGTCAAGATATAATATCATTGATGCCTTATAAAGTGAGATATCTCCCTTATCCATTCTTTTCTGTGTGTATTTCTTAATTCAAGGGATTTTTGCAGTTTTTTTTCTCTGAACTTCTGAACCTCAACTTCCTCTCCACCCTCACCCTGAAATCTTTACCTTTAATTTCATGCAGACCAGTTTCATCGATGTATCAAAGCATAACTTTACACTTTATCACCTTAAACTAAAGCAACCATTATCCATTTCCCACATTGTCAGTCTATTCAAAAGGATTTCTTCTGCAGTTTGTCATCAGCAGACAACTAGATATTCCCCATCAGATCATTCTCAATATTATTAATGTACAAGTTAAATAACAACAGCTCAAGTACAGAACCCTGGTCATTTGCTTTCTCTTTGATTCATCCCTTCCATGTGGTACTCTTGGATGTCTGTGCATCAGCATCTCCTATCCTTGTAATCAACTTTGTTTCCATACTAATTTTCTCCTACTTACATAATGCCTTGAATGCCTTTGCAAAGCCTTGCGCCATCATGGTATAATAGATTGCACGAGTGGTCATTTAGGTGGAATTGTCATTTCAATGTTGCAGAGTGTAAGGTTTTGAAATTTGATAGCAGCAATGGGATGCAAAGTATACACTTGTTTGGGAAACTTTAAAAGATTTAGAGGAATTGAGAGATTTGGAAGTGGTAGTGGACAAGGACCTAAAATTCAGAGGGCCACATTACACAAGTTGTGAAGATATCACATCGGATAATGGTAATGATACAGAGGACACTGACATGCAGAAATAAAGAGGTTATGATGCCGTTGTATAAGACCTTGATCAGGCCTCATATGGATGTGGTTGCTGGGTTTTCATGGTGATGAGAATATGTTGGAAAAGATCCAGAAAAAATTCGCAAAGGTGTTCAGTGGTCTTCTGTAGTGAGCAGAAGAGTGAGGACAGATTCTTTGCACGGAGAGTGGTTGGTGAGTAGAATTCATTGCCTGAGTGTATGTTGTGAATGTAGGCACATTGAATCATTTTAAGGCATGGTTGGATGAGCATTGTGTGCAATAGTGTGTACCTCCCACGATGAGTCTCTGACTCCATGGAGGTCAATGTTAATAATAATATCCATTTCCCTTATCCAACTTGGCCATCATTTTATTGTAGAAAGTGAATAAATTACTAAAGTGAGACTTCGTCTTCACACCTGAGATACTAATTGGACTATAATTGCTTCCTCTGTCTTGAATCCTCCTTTATATATAATGGGATTATCTTGCATACTTTCCATTTCCTTTAGGGCACTGCTAATTTCTGTAAAACACAGGCTGATATTTCATCCAGTCCCATAACAGTATTCACACTGAGATTTCTTAATATCCTAAACACCTCTAGTTCTTCTTTTCTCATATCAATTCCTTGCATCAAACACTGGATTATCTCTGTCTACATGACACAATGATACAAAGTGATCGCTCAGTGATTGAACTATTTCTTCTGCTTCTGTCACTTCTTTACCATTTATTTCCTATCAGCATTCATTGAAGTTCATTCAATTAATCAGCTATTCTTCCTTTTACTCAGCATTTAGTGAGAGAACATTATGGATTCTAAATTTAGCCCACTTGGCTAATTTCCTTGCATAATCTGTTTAGCCTTCCTCATCTGCTGGTCACCATTTTAGCTTGCACTTTGTGCCTATGAGCATACCGATCACCTTTCTCCATATATACTCTCTACCACATTGTCTTGTCTCTCCACATTTCTACTGTTGTTGAAATTAGGTTTCTAAAAATTATTTCAATATAATATTTCAATATATATATATTTATATATATATACATACATTATTTGTAACATTTTAATTTTATTCATTAATTAAATATAATTTATGGTGAATGTTTTGGTGAATGTATAAGACATTTACAAAACCATATTGACATTTTCTACCAGAAGCTGCATCGAAATTGTCAGATAATTTATGTTAATACAATTGGAGAATATTTTATACTTATTGTGTAACCTGTACATTGCATGATGTTTTGAATTATCTATGTAACTGGGAATGTGCCAAAGCAGGATTTTTCCAAAGCACTGAATATTTGGAACTGAATATTGTTTTCTTTAAAAACATTTGTTTTCAAAGAAAAAAAAAAAAATACACTCATTAAAAATTTATAATTTTTAATTTTTGCTTATTGATTATTCACCTCATTAAAAATTGATAACAATTTTTAATGAGTATATATATATGTATATGTATACATATATATGTATGTTTGTGCGGTTAGCCTAGTGGCTGTACGCTTTGCAACCATATGGGAAGGAGTGTCCTAGGTTCGATTCCTGTTGGTGACGTGAGGAGTTTAAGGATCTTCCCCAGCCATATCCAAGTTAGCCGGTCTTAGGCGTGGACAGTAAGGTTTTTTCCCCAGTTTATCCTGGGGTTTTTCATCCTGCAAAGCAGGCAAACCGGCCTTGAGAACTCAACACTACAGTACATAGGATACACCGGGATGTAGGGCTGACCACCTTATCCTGTGAACAGTTTGAGGTCCGATGATTAATAAACCCTCGACACCGCAAGGCAAAAAGAGGGTATAAAGAAGATGAGAAGAGATGATATATATATATATATATATATATATATATATTTTTTTTTGTTCAAAACATTTGCCTATAAAGCTTAATTTACAATGTTTAAAATTTAATTAATTATGCTTCAACCAAATATTCAGGCACTTTCCAAATTGTAGAATGAAGAAAGATTAAAAAATGTGTAAATAATACTTCACCTAATCATGTGTTCATATGAAAATAAATAAATGAATATATATATATATATTTTTTAAAACATAGATTTAATGACTTAAAAAACCCGAGATAACTTATAAAGATTTTAATGAGAATAATACAACTAATTTCGGCTTATAACAGCCTTCCTCAGGTATTCATAAAGGAAAAGAATAGTAATAAACAGTATCTAAAAACTGGAAATTACAGGTAAAAATTGCCACACATAATTGATACATAAAAAATACAACGTTTTTTATGTATCAATTCTACGTATTTTATGTGTCAACTCTAGTAACAACATATATGTTGTTACTAGAGTTGACTTGGGATGTATACATTTAGAATTAATAATTTACTGACTAGAAGCCATTAGGAAAAAGAAAACCAGGACGTCCTCTTAAACGATTCAACGATGACTTCTAAGGCCGGAACAGGCCATACTAGGCCTAAATCCTTGATACGTATGATGACTGACTAGAACCCGAGGAGTATAATAAAAAACTTTAATGAATCACAACTGGTTTCATCGGAGTTCCGACTTCTTCAGGTGAATAAGAAATAACTAAAAACTTACAAAAACTAATACGGTAAAAAACACTGGCTTTTCAGTTTAACACAAAAGAGTTAGAAGAATAGTAACAGTCATATTTGAACTAGAGACCGTGCGGCATTATTAGCGTGAGTTGATGTTGAGTGATAGCTGAATTTAGAGCGCCAGTATTGGATTACTGCGCTATGGGAATCAGGCAAACTGTAACTTAGATTGCTGTTCATGTGTGAAGGATCCAGGACTATTTCTTTAGTTTCTACAATGCATATTTCAAACTCATCATTGTATATATATATAAATTGGTCGTGTGATCCCAATCGATTTGGTGTTGACGCTCTTCAAGATTAAAGTAGACGGAGAAAAGAACATGACTGGAGAGGGCGCTCGTTCGGGTTCTTTTGTAGGAGATGTCACGTCTGTGTTCTTCAAGACGTAGTGAAATAGATTTATCTGGTCTACCACATAGACCAGATAAATGTGGTAGAAATAAGGTCTACCACAGTCGCACACCACTTTATAAACACCTGGAAAATGTAGCTGGTTGTGTTTTGGTTTTGGATGGCTCAGAAAGGAATGAAGCTCTGGTAAAGTGGTATAGTTGGTTTTTATGTTGAATTTCTTCAAAATTCTAGCAAGTTTTGGGGTAAAAGAGCTTATATATGGTAACTGGATGTGGGTGATCGGGTTGGATTCCTCTTCTTGTCGAGGTTGTTGACATTGTCTCAAATGTTTAGTGATGTTATGAGAAGAATATCCATTATTTAAGAAGGTACGTTTCTTGTAACATCACTAAACGTTTGAGAAAATGTCAACAACCTCGACAAGAAGGGGAATCCAACCCGATCACCCACATCCAGTTACCATATATAAGCTCTTTGACGCCAAAACTTGCTAGAATTTTGAAGAAATTCGACATAAAAACCAAAATTTCATTCCTTTCTGAGCCAAAACACAGCCAGCTACATTTTCCAGGTGTTTATAAAGTGGTGTGCGACTGTGGTAGACTTTATTTCAGTCAGACAGATAAATCTATTTCACTATGTCTTGAGGAACACAGACGTGACATCTCCTACAAAAGAACCTGAGCGAGTGCCCTCTTCAGTCGTGTTCTTTTCTCCGCCAACTCTAATCTTGAAGAGTGTCAACACCAAATCGATTGGGATCACATGACCAATTTATATATATACAATGATGAGTTTGAAAGACGCATTGTAGAATCTAAAGAAATAGTCCTGGATCCTTCACACATGAACAGCAATCTAAGTTATAGTTTGCCTGATTCCCATAGCGCAGTAATCCAATACTGGCGCTCTAAAATCAGCTATCACTCAACATTAACTCACACTAATAATGCCGCATGGTCTCTAATTCAAATATGACTGTTACTATTCTTCTAACTCTTTTGTGTTAAAATGAAAAGCCCGTGTTTTTTACCGTATTAGTTTTTGTAAGTTTTTAGTTATTTCTTATTCACCTGAAGAAATCGGAACTCCAATGAAACTAGTTGTAATTCATTAAATTTTTTTTATTATACTCCTCGGGTTCTAGTCAGTAAATTATTAATTCTATATATATATATATGTGTGTGTGAACTTTAAAAGTTTCAAAAACTGACTGAAGATCTTATGAGAATACAATCTTCAGCATCGGAGTTGCCTTAGCTTGCACTATTAAAAAAAGATGTGGACTGTCGAGGTGTCCATATATTTGCCTTTTGTTAGTTCTTTTGATTAACATTTAACTGTCCTGATAGCTGTTTTGAACTGTTAGTTTTCATCAGAGAATTGCAATCAGAGTTTGCTAAAGCAACTCCAATTGCATTCTCATAAGCTCTCTTCTTTATTTGAAACGCTCCAAGTTTCTATATATATATATGTTCAGCTATTAAATAAGCATGTATCTTTAATATCTCCTATTTCTGTGTAGTTTATGTTGTCAAAATGAAGACTTTTAAGATCTCCTTTGATTAAAAGGAAAAATAAAATTTTGCTTTCCCTAACTATATAGAACTGATATACTTCAATTGGAAACATCTCTGTTCTATATTTCATCTCTTAACTATTATAATGGAGGATGCATCCATATTTTATAGCCAAATGTATAAAATAACTTAAAACTTTCAAAAATTTCCAGACAGTTCGTAAGAACATAACCTCCTCATAAGATTTATAATAATTTTTCAAAAGTAAGAACATTTTCTACATTTTTTACTTTTCCTTGTTTCCATATTTTACTATAAAATATAGTAAATGAATCTATAATATTGTCTATTATAGTATCGTATGTAAGACAAATAGGAGCTTCTTAGTTCTGTACCTTAATATTTTATTATATACCCACCTAGAAATCATTTATGATGAATTGAACTTTCTGATATAACTTGTTACAGTATTGAATGAGCTTTTGTCTTCTCTTCACTGTATTTTTTTTTTAATTTGGTCAGTTTGAAGCCTGTTGTTTCAAGCTGGTAAAACTTAACTCAATGCATTAATAAAAGGTGAATATATGGGTTGTGGATTAGAGTTTGTGTTGTTTAAATAGTGCAGCTAAGGCATCCAATTCTGGTTTTGTTCTCATAAAACTAGAATTGGATGCTTTTGAGAATACATTGATATGATACATTGAAATGGAGGATATTAGATATTATGGATCCATAATATCCTCAATTTCAATATAATAACACTATCATTTAATTTCATAGAGAGCATTGTATTTAAAAAACCATACAGCATAAAAATCAGAATGAAATATCGCATTTATTTCTTCAAATAACAAAAATATTAACAGAACTTATTTTAAACTGTGATATATAGAAAATAATTATGAATTTAATAATCAAAATGAATTCATGATAAATTATGATGTAGGAAAATGAATTTTTCAGCATTTTTTGGAGTATTTCATCTGGTTTCTTTGTGAATATTTTCTGAAAAAAAAACTCTTTCAAGTAATAGGCTGGTAACAGTGCTGAAAGAAATTTTCTGAGAAATTGTACTGTGAAATAAGTATACTCATTAGCCTTGGGAAACCCTTATTTATTAATGGTCATGAAAGGTAAGGAAGGCTTTTCCTGATTGGTTGCATTTTTTATGACACATGTCATCATCATACTTTTCAAGGATTTAGGCCTAGAGTGGCCTATTCCAGCCTTAGAAGTCATCTTTCAATCTCTTAAGAGGACATCCTGGTTTTCTTTTTCCTAATGGTTTGTAATTTGTCTTGTTTTGGTAATCATTCTGTTTTCATTCTTTCAACATATTCCATCCATTTATATTTTAATTTTAATTTAATTTTTTCTATTACTGATTCCATGTTTAATTCTTTCATAATTTCTTCATTTCTTTTGTGATCGAATAGAGTATACTTTGCAGTTTTTCTCATAAACTTCATTTCAGCTGTTATTAATCTTTGTTTTATTTTTATTTTTGTTTTATTGTCCAGATTTCACTTTCTTACTATAGGACTGGTAGGACTAATGTATTGTATACTTTTAGTCTGGTTTGTTTTTGAACTAGGTTAGATTTAAATATAGAGTTAATTACACCTGTTATTTTTAGATATTTCACAATTTTTAGGTTTATGTCTTTTTCATGTTCACATGTAATCATACATCCTAGGTAGTTAAATGAATTCACCCATTGTAAAATCTTGTTATCTGTTACTATTACTTACTGGATATTGTCCTTTAAAGGCCATCGTTTTTGATTTTTCTGTTGATATTATCATTCCATAATCTTTGGCTATCTCATTTAAATTTAAAATATCTTTCTGTAAGTTATCTTCATAATTTGTAATTACTATTTGGTCATCAGAAAAAAGGAGAGTGTTTAAGTTCACAGTAGAAGAAAGTTTAATACCTTGATGCAAATTTTTATTTCATTTTATTATTATTTCATTTAGATAAATATTAAAAAGAGTTGCTGAAAGAGGACATCCCTGTCAGACTATTTGGTTTATCTCTCTCTTACATAAACCAAGGAACCTGACAGGGATGTCCCCTTTTTTATGACACATGTAACAGGAAAATTTTTCTGCTTCAGCCAGCCAATGCCAAATATCTGAAAAACACACTGAATCAGCTGAATACCAAAGCAAAACCAAATATTTGGTATTGCTTTGGTATATATAACAATTTAATAACAATTTCCCTATATATAACAATACAAAACAAAAGGTTAATGTTACACTCAGTTAATAAATGTAGTATTCAATTTGTGCTTATTGATTATTCACCTTTCTTATTTTAGTATTTCAATAGTTTTCTACAAAAATATCTGCGGGAGGATATGGCCATAGCTCGTTACGCCCAGTGGTGTTTAGATAATCTACATAGCACAAAAGTAACCCCTCGAAGATTGCCGCCTTCATCACTTGAGATAAATGTGAGTAATTGTTTGCATTTTTGTAGAAATTAAAGATGGAAAGTCAAACTTACATGGAAGAAAAACTAAACTCTTACATAAAAGTTTGTTCTTGTAGAGGGATTATACAAAGAGAATTGTGAAGCTTTTCTAAACTGACCAAACTTAAACAGATCTGATTATTGTATGAATTTTATGTAAATTCCTGATTATTATAATTCATTAACTAAAATAGAGAGCCAAAAGGCTTCAGTTCAGCAATGCAAAATTATATAAGTAAAGTAGATATTAGATCCAGCATTATTTCCTCAGAGACCAGGCAGAAACTTAAGAATTCTGCCTGGTCTCTGAGGAGAACCAACCAAATTGAAACAGCTGTCAGACCAGTGAAACCTTATCAACATTGACCAACAAAAGGTGAATATATAGATGCTTTGGCAGTGCCTATGTCTTCTGGGTTGTCTGTGCTGAGGCAACTCATGAATGCCAAGGATTGTATTCCTGTAAGCTCTCTGGTCAACTTATTTTATGAAACTTTCATAGTTTCTACATTCGGCTTTGAAATATGTAAAATTTTTGCCAAAGAATCAAGACATCTCCAGTACATTAATAATGGAACACAAAATAAAATTGCCAGTACAGCGTAAGTTTACAGTAGACAGTCAGTAAATTCCTAATTTAAAAAAGAAACAAAAAAATTCAGGAACTAAACATACACATGTGACCACAGTACTTAAATTATTTAATAAGTAAATATTTTGTCCTAAGTAATCAAGTTTGCATAATAGGGCATCATCAGTACAGTAATTTCAAACAATACTAGGAATAACATACAGTTAGGGCACCTTCACCATCACCCCTCTTATTTCCTCCAGCCTTTGCAAAGTCTAAGTATACTACTACTGTATACTTACTGTAATAAGTGATAAGTAAGCAAATTACTAAAACATTACCTTTAAGCAAATCTGTGCTGCCTATCAAAGATAATACCATTGTTGTCAACCAAATTCTCTATCCTGATTCTCACCAGCTTCTCCAACACTTTAACCATAACTCCTGACATGCAGACTGGCCTGTAATTTGATGCTTGAGTTCTGTGGCCTCCTTTATGTGGTACAATCTTACCTTCCCTCCACTCCTTTGGAACTTGACCAATGTAAGACTCATATTTAACAAATATGTCAAGACAGATGTCAACTCCTTGGCACATTCCTTCAAAATATGCAGTGATATATAAAATCCCACAGCCTTATTACCATCAAGTTTGCATAATTCTCCACATACCTCTTCCTCACACACAGTCAGTCTCTCCTACCCATCAACCACTGTTCTCAAACTCTCCATGATGTCACATTTACAAGGATGAAAGACCTTTTATGAACTACTGATTGCATATCTCAACTATATCCTCCAGCACTTGTTCTTATACCATTTTCTCCAATCATTGCCATCCTATCATAATCATTCTTTTTTTTTTTATTTTATTTTATTTTTTTTCTGGATGCATTTTTGCTTTATTAGCTAACTGCTGCTCATACTGAACTTTTGCTACCTTTACCAACCAGAGTTACTCTTTTGCCTGCTCTTTGTACTCCTTGTGGAATTGATTATTACCACTCATCTCATCTTATGTTGCCTCCATTTTTCTCTGAAATGCATGCTTAATCTCTTCACTCATCCATTTCACACTTACCTTATTTAACTTTCTGACCTTGGAATACATTTAAACATTACTTCTACCAGATAGTTCTTGAATATCACCCAAGCAGCATAGATCTCCTTTCTTCCCAACTTCTTATTCTGTGCTACAGCTGCAAGCTGTCTCCTGAACTTCTCATAATCACTGGCCTTGTAGTTTCATATATACCCTTTCTTCACAGAAGTCCTCACATGGTTGGGAGATTTGACACTTCATTTATAATAACATCCTCTGATGAGGTGATCAAATCCAAGACCCTCAATCCTCGTGTGCCTTCTTTTACATACTGCATGAGGTAGTTGTCCTTCAAGAAACTCATTTTTTTTACTTCTGGTTCATCATCCAATTTATTTTGCCATAATTAAAATCACCCTATTCCCATTTGCTTGGCTAATAAATTTCCCAGTCATCTAGCCTCCACATTACCAGTCTGTAGCAACATCCAATAAAGTATTTCATTCTATTCATCTCTGTCTCACACCATACTATCTCAAAACTACTACCACTCTCCCTTCCATCTCTACCTTGTATGGACATAATTCTTTTTCTGTAATCAACAACACTCCACCTCCCTTTTTACCCTTTCTATCTTCACAAAATACATCATACCTTTCATCTATATTCCTGTCAGGTTATCATCCTCATCCAACCATGTCTCATTTATTCCAACAGTTTTTGGGTGAACAAATTCAATCAATGCAACCATTTCGTTTCCCTTGTTACTGATACTTCTAGCATTTGTATACAAACATTAACAGCTCATTCATGGATCTATAACAAGTTTCACTGATACCACTTATCTCAGAACCTTCTTCAAATCCAACTGTTTTCCCTACATCCCAGGTCATCTCCTTTCTTTTTTGTCTACTCATGCATTCACATCTTCTTGGACCATCAACTTTTCTTATGCTGTGTTCCATGTCCATCCTGAGTCTCTGTGTTTCCCTGTTTGTCTTGCACACCTATTCTCTAATTCTCTACACTTATTCTACCCACTTTTTCATTCATAAGCACCATTTCAATCTTTCCTTTCTTTCCTGCTCTTTTACATTGCTTCTTACTTGCTCAGATTCATTCTTTGCACTCATTACTCTTTCTTCCAGCAGCGCTCTCTCCAAGTGACTCACACCAAAACTATTCAAATGCAGCCCATCACTCTTATACAGTTCAGTTCTTCCTTCAAACTCATTCCAGACATTAACAAACTGCATTCCTTTCTCTTCACCCATTTCTGCTAACATATCATTCATAATTCTCATCTCATCACTGTCATACTTGGGCAACACACTGACTACCTTTCCTATCCCACTGTTATCTTTTATCTTTCTGAACAACCTCCAGCTATCCAATCTTACATTCTCCTTGTTCCCAATGAAGTCATTTGTCCCTACTACTATTACTACCTATTCTTTTGCTTGCTTACTCCTTATATCCAATGGCTCAAGAGTGATTGAGCCATTGGATATAAGCATTCAATTTACCTCCCAAAAAAACAAACACTGTCTGATCAAAACTATCCAGATGCCTACTCATCTCATCATTTGCTCTAATATGAAAAACATCAATATATAATTTGTTGGCTACCCTTTGCTGTTATATCAGCCTTCAATCTGTTAGAAGGCCACCAGATTTTGATCCATTTCATGTTAATTCCCTCGCATTCTTCCAGAAGAACATTAATGAGATTGGTCACTGATGTCGAGTGAATTAGCCTGGCTCACACTCAGTTCCAGTTCATCCCATAGGTGGGGTTGAGATCAAAGCTTTGTGTGGGCCAGTCAAGTTATTCAATGCCCATCTCATCAAACCATTCTTGCACAGATTATGCTTTGTGGATGGGGACATTGTTATGTTGATACAGGAAAGGGCCTTCACCAAACTATTGCCATAAAGTTGAAAGCACAGAATTGACTAGAATGTCATTATAGGTTGCAGCATTAAGATTTCCTATCACTGAAATTAGGGAGCCCAGCCTGAACCATGAAAATGATGCCACTTCCACCAAAATTTCACAGTTGACACAATGCATTCTTTAAATTTCTTGTGAAATGTAAATACTTGATTTGGAATTTAGTGTAGCATTTTTGTTACTAATATATTGAATTGCATTTCTTTTCCATGATGATATTTGCAGGCTGTGCGCAATATGGGCAATCTGGTTTGTCGGTTTTATTTCTTGGATGGTCGAACTAAAGCAATAGACATTCATCCTTCAGATACTGCTGCAGATGCCATGCACCAGCTAGCAGTTAAAATTGGTCTTCGATCATTGGATGGCTGGGCATTATACGAGGTGAGTTATTTTCATGTTGTCTTTCATACTAAAATATTAAATATCATACTAAAATGTACATATATCCTGGTATTGTTCCAAGGCATGTTATCCAAAAGCTATCAATGATGTTAACTTCTCATTGAGTATTGATGTTCCATCTCTGGGCACCATATGTAAATTTGGCTTGGATGGAGGTTTTGTACAGATGAATTTTGATATTTTTGTGATGAGATTGGATTTCCAAATATTAGGCTTTTATGAAATTGAAGAACTTAGTGCTTTCTTTTCACTATGTCAGTTAGAGTATTGATGTAGGAATAAAGTACTGAAAGTCATTTACATGCTTTAAGAATATAGTCAGTTAGTCTAATATTTCCTTCTATTGTGTTTTTTAGGGCTTTAGATTTGCTGCTGTCGACTGTCAACCCGATCAGTGCTGCATTTATACATAAATTATCTAAATGATTTTGGGCAGTTTGAAAGTTAGTCAGTCAGTACAACATCATCTGTAAAACAGACTACATATAATGGTTGGTCCTGCTGAATCTTTGAGAGCTATTCTGTACCCATTTCCTGTGAGTCTTGAATACAAAATCAAAAGATATGGTGCCAAAGGGTCTCCCTGAAGAACTCCAGTGGAGATAGGAAAGCTCTCGGTCATCTCTCTCTCTATTAATTATGACTCTTGCATAGTAATTCTGATACTGTTCTGTTATTGCTTTATTTTCAAGGATATGCCATTATAGCTGAAAAATTTGAACATCATTTGTATATTGATTGAATCTAAGGCTTTCAAGAAATTGAAGTTTAAGATTAAGGGAAGGTTTTTATCCCTTGCTGCTTCTAAGGCAGATGTTTCACAGTGCTTATTTTTCAAGAAACTGGCTTCATTTTTGAGTAGAAGAGGTGTTACATATGGTTCACTTTAGTTTAGAAGCATCTTGTTATCGATTTTCATGCAGTGTGGTAGGAAGTAGTGTGACTCCTGTAATTTTCTGGGTTGTTTAGATTATCATTTTGGGTTTTGGTATTATTAGGCCTTCTCTCCATTATGATGGAATGTTAGATGTAGCTAGAGCTGTATCACAGTTTTTAAGTTGTTTTCAACATGCTAAAATCATTGAAATATGCTAACAAAATTTTTATTTATGATAGATAAAATTACCTATATATTTTAAAGCCACATAAATCTACAAAGTATGCTTTAAATATAAAGTGGGCAACAGTGGCTCTGTATAATGATGATATATATTAATATATTTTTAAGTTGATTAGATAGCTAAGATATATATATTAGACACACTTCTGTTATAGATATATCTTTTTATCATTGCAGTGTACACCAGAATATGAACATGTTATTAAAGGTTATGAATACCTGGCTGATATAATATCAAATTGGGAGTTGTAAGTATTTTAAACTTAATACTGTATAATTAATAAAAGCTGTGGGCTTTTTCTTGTTTTACAGTTAATATTAAAAAACAAACTGCAATTTGACTTCTCAGCTACTTGATCCCTTCTAGAAGGTTCTATCTAATTTACAAGATACTACCCAAAAGTTTGGAGATTACAATAAAAAAAAAATATATATATATATATTTACCCTAACTCCTAGTTTTCATTGTCTCCTTTGAAGTAGTCTCCTTGAACATATACAGCAATTATAGTGATGGGTTTCCATGATTCCATGCATCCCTGGAAATCCTCAAGTGTGACTGTGTTGAGCACCTCCTGCAATTCTACCTGATCATAGCAAAACAACACCCTTTCAGATAGAATTTCATCTTACCGAACAGGAAAAAGTCCAGAGGGCAATGTCAGGTGAATGTGGGAGTGAGAAATAACTGTCATGTTTTTGGAAGCCAGGAACTGTTGAATAACGAGAACCCAGTCATTGTTCTTCCACTTGTTTGAAAGTTTGTGCTGAATGCTCTCCCTTAGCCCCTTCAAACTTCACAGTAAAACTTGCCATTAACAGTTTGACCAGGAGGGAGGAATTCCTTGTGGACAATGTCTTGGATGTAAAAAAAACAAAAAAAACAATATTCACTTGATGAACCTTATTATTATTATTATTTGACACCTCCAGGGAGTCCAGACTCATCAAGGGAGGTCACCTGCTCTACAACTCTGTCTCCACCATGCAATCACCAACTAACCACAACTCCACCAACGCCATCTACTGCCGACCACCACCACTCGCATTTCCACAGACAATCACAAACATCCATGCCCACAGCGGGATTCGAACCCACAGCCTTTGGGCTGGAGAGCAAATATGCTGTCCACTCGGCCAATCAGGCCGGCAAACTTGATGTTTTTTTTTGTTGTTGTTTTGTTTCTTTTTCTGTGATGAATTTTGGCAAGTTCCAAATGCTTCCTTAGGCATTCATTGGTTTTCTGCAGCAGTTTTTTTTAGGTTGGAAGCAAAATTTGATGCAGATTCTTTGCTCCTTAAAATCCACCATTTAAGTTGGAGAAGGAAATTGCCAAACCACTAAGACATAGCATTACAAAAACACACATAACCCAAGAATGCATACTCTCAGATTGCTAGCTGTTGGCATGCTGACTCACATACTGCTCACCCCTATAGTGGCAGAAGGCTGTACTGCAACCAGTTCACATGTGACATTAAAATTCCCTAAATTTTTGGGTAGTACCTCATAATTTTACTTTGAAAACAATTGAGCAAAATCTGTATGTATTTCTTTTTAAATTTTGTTTAAATATTTCTGAAAAGATAGCATATTCAATGCACTTCATTCGTGATCTGTCATCTTTTTAATGTCTGTTTAGCAAGAGCATTCAGCTGAAAATGGAAAACAACTCTTTGATTTTTAGCATTGTTACCTTAATATTAATAAGCATGTAGTGATTGTAGTATTATTACTTTTAATATTTTATTATTATTATTTTCCTGACCTCATTCTTGGAGGTCAACATAGTCTATCATTCCAATCCTTAAACTCATCCACTGTCTGCACATTCACCACTCTCTCAGACAATGCATTCTATGGCTATACCACTCTCCATACAAAAAACTTACCTTAACATTTTACCAACCAACTTCCTTTTACAGCTCCTTCTTCTCATTCTATCACATGAAAAATCTCCTCAGTGTTAACACAATTATAACATTTCAACAGCTTAAATGTTTCGATCATATCCTCCCCTTTTGTCTTCTATCCACCAAACCTAGTAGTCTGCATCCCCTCAATCTATCCTCATAATCAACATTGTATAGTCTTGATATCATTTTTGTTATCCGTCTCTGCACCTCTCTCTCCAAGGTTACTTCATCCCCTTCAAATCCCAGTGACTAGATCTGAGCCCAGAAATCCAGATATGGTCTGATCAAAGCTTTATACAGATGGACTACCACATTTTTATCTCTTGTGGTTAGGGTTCTCTTTAACATTGCAGCAGTTCTCTGAGATCTCCATAACCTTTACAATTATGTCCTCAGAACTTCAAATCTCTGTTCACAAACATCCCAAGATCCCTTATTTTCTCCACTTCCAGTATAACTCCACCAAATGAATATGAAGGATCCCATTTATGGATCTCAAATTTTAAAACCTTCATTTAGTTGCATTAAACTGACAGATATATTTTTATGATATTCCATCCACAAAAAGTTGGAAACCGTATGTTGGTAACCAAATGTAATCTTTTTTCCATGCTTCTTTAGACCTCCACTAAACAGGCAGTGGTGGTGCAATAGATGATGAAAATCATCTCCCACTTGAACATAAATTTGATCCATATTTTTGATTATTCCTGGTTAAACTTATGTAAAATTGTAAGATGATTAAAGCTCATGTTTTTACTTAACGATGTTAGTTAAAATATTTCAATGCATTTTGCCATTAATTTCTTTTGAAATTATCACTACAAACTTGGTACGAATTCACAGCATCAACAAATCATTGACCAAATGTATTTTGTTATTATTTTTGAATTAGTTGAAATCACATAAAACATGCTCATGTTTTGTGTGTTTCGAACCAAAGCGCATATCTTATGTGGCCAGGGTCTCTAATGCTACATCATCTGGTGAGTGATTTCTGCATATCATGCAATCTTAATCTTTGTTTCCTGTTAAGGATTCCATGTGATGCATAGGTCCTTTTGATTCTTACAAATCATTTTATTGGTTATTGTTAATAGCATCATTCCTGTTCTCTGCTATAATTTTCAGGGACCTGTCTGCTATCTATATATGCTTTCCTGGTCTGTGCTTCACATGTTAATACACCTAGATATTTCTCAAATGGTTGTCGACCCTTAATCAAACAAAGTTCTGGAGTTTCTGAGGTTGTTTGAAAGTAACCTGTGTATGATGTCAGATCCTTCCAAACAATCATTATTATTATTATTATTATATGATACCTCCAGGGAATCAAAGACTCGTTGGATGAGAGTGTGCAAACAGCATCGAACGATTGATCATCTTCCAAATACTAACTGCACTCAAACTTGCTTAACTTTTTGCGTGAGCCATTAGTAGCAGAGACTCTACCAATCAACCAACCTTTGCATTATAACATGGAAAATTTTCAAAATGTCGTGGAAAAACTAAAAATGCAGCTTGTGCCTATAGTTCAAACAAAGGTGATCATTAGAAGAAAAGCAACCCAAAAAAAAACTTTAAAACATTAATCCCACTCTTTTTGAAAAGAGAGTGGGATTAATGCTTATGATTTATGCTTCCGTGCATGGAATTTCCCCTTTAATCTGCTAGGAAGTTGACCTTGTTTAGCCTTTTCTGTTTTGTAGGGTTTACTATGCTAGCTGTGTTGGTATTACTTTCATAGTTTGTGTTTACTAGTTACTTAGGTAGAGTATGTTTCAGATAGAATGTATTTGAGATCTTTTCATATATATACACAAGAGAAGCAGAAAAAGTAATTCTTTTTGGGGACCTAAACTGTATTATGTAAGTAAAATATAGACTTTATTAAAACACTTAAGGAATTGAACAATGTAGTTAAGGATATAAATTAAATTAAACTTTAATAAATATTTTCTCAGTGTACAGAAAACCCACCCATACAGGCAGATACATTCACCAACAATCCCACCATCCCCCCTCACAACAATATGGAGTAGTGAAAACACTATACAACAGGGCTAAACTAATCTGTTCAAACGACTTAGCCCTAAACACTGAACTAAATCACATCCTCAACACTTTCTCAGCCAATGGCTACCCCCCCAAAAAAAATCCAAAAAATATTAGAACCTACAAACCACAGATCCCCTCCCCCCCTCCACAACAAGGATTACTCTAAATCCATCACCATTCCCTACATCCGAGGCACCTCAGAAAAGATTACCAAAATTTTAAAAAAACATGACCTGACCTCCTGTTACAAACCTTACAGAAAATTGGCATCCCTTATCCGCGCCACTAAAGACCAACCACTTCCCCTAGACCTACCTGGTGTTTACCAGGTCCCTTGCAGTTGTAAACTGTCTTACTTTGGCCAAACAGGCAGGACAGCAAATATCAAAATTTCAGAACACAAGGACTACATCCGTTTTCACAAATACAGTCATTCTGGACTTGCAGACCATGCTCTGGATACACGCCACAGAATACGGTGGAAGAAAGCTACAATGATACACCGTAGCAAATACAAATTTGAAAGACTCTTTATGGAATCAGCCTTAGCCCTAAGAAATTCTCCAAACCTCAACAAATTTAGTTGTATGCGACTGCCCCAAATTTGGGAGGCCTACATCAGCAGACCTTCAGCCCAACGGCCAAGAACACCTACTTAGCCCACTAGAGGGCACCATCAGGACTGTTAGGAGAACAATAGCTTCATCTCTTCATTCCCAGTTTCTGTGTTGTAATGCCTACGTGCACGTAACTTTTTTATAAGTTCCCTTTAGAAGATGGCAATGTGACATTGCCGAAATATCGGAAAATATTTATTAAAGTTTAATTTAATTTATATCCTTAACTACGTTGTTCAATTCCTTAAGTGTTTTAATAATGCATAACCAACGTATAAGCCTGTCTACGAGAATAAAATATAGACATACAGAAATGTATTAAAAAAATTTGGAGAAACAAATACAGAACTAACAGGAATGTTAACTTCCTGTTAAATTTCTGCTTAGAACCTAAACTAGTCTTGACTAACACAATTCTACAACATAAAGATGTATATACATTTGCATGGAAAAAACACTCAAGAAAGGGTCATTGATTATATCATTGCTCACATTCATAATTTAGATGTAGGATAACACAAAAATACAGGGGATTTTTAAAAAAAAAAGTGGGAGGTAATCACCATCTCATTTTGAGCAGAATGAATATTATGAATATCATGACATAAAAAAGAGTGAGAAATGTTTGAAAAAATCAGACAGCTTTCAAATGTGAACCAGATGGCAAAATTTTCAGATATTATTGAAAATGAAGATAAAAGCATTTGAGAACAGGAAATAAAACTTAGAGACAGTGGTAACCTGAGAAAAATGATAAGTGCAGCCAGGTGAGGGGCATGCGATGAAGTTGTCTGCAAGGATAGCAAAATAAGAAAACTTCTGCAAGGATATATTATTAATATTACATTATATATAATAATATATAATATAGATTATGGAATTTATGGTGATAATGAGACTGTGCATAATGTGGCATTATAATCCTGTACTTTTCAAAGCTAGAATAAGCTTTTCTTTAAAGAAGGGTGGATTAATGTTTACTGTTTAAGTTTTGGTGCATAGTGTTTTTCTTTTCTCCTAGGAAGTTGGCTTTTAGCCTTTGTGGTGAATGGGAAGTTTTGTAAGACAAAGGAGTCTCAAGATTTTAGAATGCTCACTGCCATTTCTCTTTTTTTATTATTATTATTATAACCATTTTTTTGGATTCTTTTTCCCATATTGCTGGAACTCTTGTTTATCCAGTCATAGCTATAATAACACCAGTTTTATGTGATGGATAGTGATGGGATATTGCACGAAGATGTCTTCCTGCATGTGTGCATGCTGGTTATCTGTATACTGAATAGCTAAGTTTATTCTGTTTTCCTCCAGAAGAGCATCAGAAAAAGAAGGGATCTTTATTTGTTTTTTTAATTTGATAGCTTTATATGGGAATGACTGTTATTAAAATGATTGGCAAGTTCTGTCATTATTTTGCCAAGCTAGGCCATATAATGAATACATCATCTACAAAGGTCATAATTTTTAGTCAAATAGGTTGACTTAAAGTAATGATAGTTAAGCCTATTGCTAGCCCTTCTTTTTACTTGTGGAATTTATCTTGGAATTGGAGGAATATGTTGTTGATGCATTGTTCAAATAATGTCAGTATCTGGTGGAAATAGTTCTTATAATAATCCTATAGCTTTCAAGGTAGTACATTGGTGAAGTGGTTGATCATATCCAGGAATGATGGTCAGTTTGGGAGTTCAGTTATGATATCCTTAGTTTTTGTAACTCAGTAGAAGTGGTGTTGCACTCTACAGCACTTGACTGCATGAAGGAAGACTTATAAGTTTGAGTCTAGTCGCAGGCTGGAGGATCTTTTTCTAAGCCTTTTTTTAACCGGTTCCTGAGTTAGTCGATTTCTGGCATGGGCAAGTGGGTTTTTTCTCCCGGAGACTTGGGTTTTTGTCCCATAAACTCAAGACAATTGGCCGTCAAACCCACACTATTTTCAGACATTAAAAATATTGTTAGGGTTAGGGACCACGAGATGGTGGCAATTGTTAGCCTCCCTCTTCACTGCATACCGATTAATTAGTGATAGCCTTGGGCCAGCTATCTCTGATTGGGTACCAGTGGAGATTGAACTGCCCACTCAATCTACAAAAGTTAGGTAGGAGGCCTCGCCTACTCCCTATATGGGAATAAAAAGGCATTAGCTAATTTGATTTTTGATATCCTTAGTTTTTTCAGCGAATTGTGTGGTGTTCTTTACATAGGTGTACATTGTGCTATAAGGGCTTCTTGTTGTGCAAGATATTTAGAGAAGTATTCAAATATCTGACATCCACTATGTGCTGCAGTGGTATGTTTCATCATGTTGGAGGCTTAATGGAATATATACAGCACTCGGAAAGGATTAAAACTTTTAATGCTTCCAATATTTCGTCTCAGTCACTGAGACATCTTCAGGGATTACAAAAAACTAATGTAACACACACTCAAATACAACACAATATTAAGTGTGATACATGGGTAACACTAAAGTCCTATCTAGGTGGTGCACCCTCCTAGATAGGACTTTAGTGACAAAGTTTCACTAACACCAATTATCTTTGGGCATACTGACTCAGTTTGTAAACAAACTCAGCTGCATTTCACTTATTTTTGATATGCCTTACATTGGTATACAAACTTAACAATGCCATCCTCTTTTAGGCTATTCACCAATACCATCACTCTGTACTTCATCTGCTGTGGTACACCATTTAGTCTGATCATACCTGTTTCCCTGATCCTGACTTATTTCATTTCATATCCCTCCCATCTTTATTTCTATGCATTCCATCCCTTCTTCCTGTCATAATCACATCTTCAACCTTGTATCCATTATTTATATTTAATGTTTATAATTTTATTTAATCTAGGTGCCGTCGCAGCTCTGCAACATTTAGTAAATATAATACTTTGTCAAGAAAAGGTCCAACTCTTGCTCTAGGTGGAGGAGAATGTAGATTCTTATTCCGTAAGCGTTTATTCCGAAATCCAAGAGAAATTCCTCAAGATCCTATAGAAATCAACTTATTGTTTGCTCAAGCTGTCCATGGTGTTGTAAAGGTAGCTATATGTACTATTGGTATATAGAAATAAGGTTTTGAAAGTTAAAATGAAGTTTATATTTTAGGAAAATGCATATTCATTTTTAATTTGAATATTAAATGTTATGTGTTTCATCTCCCTTATTTGAACATATTTCCTTGCCATGCCAGACAGCTACATGCCTGCTATTTTCTTCACCTCTTTCCATTGTTGTTTGTCATGTTTTTTATATATGCTTTGCTTTGGAAATTGCATTCTTCTTCACCCAACTGAGTTACAAATTATTGTTATTGGATTATTTTTGTGTTGAATTTTGTAATAGATCGAATTATGTCTGTGTCATGTAAATTTAGTTGTTTTTCCATGTGTGTGAAATCAGTTTTTTGAAGCTAGGCTGTTCCTGTTTTAACAGCATCAGGTTTTGTTTGCATTTTTAGTAGTGAGCTGTCATCCATGAACAGAAGCACATACTTTTTTTATTCTGGGGAATTAATGACATGTCATTAAATTGTCAAATACTTGCACACAAAATGTAAACATATCCTAAATTATTACTTTCAAGCTCCTCAAAATTAGTAGTAACAGCTTAGAAATTCCAAATAACTTTTTATCATTTAGGACAGCAGTTCTCAACCCTATGCCCATTGGCACAAATGCACACCTTGCATAGCTATTTGCATGTGCCCATTGTCAATCATTAAATAAGGAAAAAATTAAATTAAAACTGGAAAATATGTCTTCCCCTAGTAGTAATATTTATTTAAATTGGGAAAAAATGTTAACATTTATGTTATGTTACAAACATTTTGTAATTCCCCTGTTTTCAACTAGGAATATAATTAAATCAAAAAACAGATCTAGACTTACCAATGCCAACCTTGACAACTGTTTATGAATAGGAACATCATCATCACTCCCAGCTGTGAGAAACATAGTGCCAAAGATCACATTAATTTAATTAATTTGGTGACATACAATATTATTTTTTTAACTACATTTCTATATATTTTAAATAAATCTGAAGAAAAATCTTTTATGTATGAAATTGTGTTTTGTTATTTTTAATAATTATAATGACAATGAATGATTATCAAATAATTTAGTTGTATAATAAATGTTACATGTGTATTATCCTATTTTCATAGCTAATTAATTTGTTAATTGTTATCATTTGATATGATAAGCAAGTATAAATTTTCATAGAAAAAAAAATATTGGTGCTCGCCACTCTCTTCCCAATCTCGAATGCGCCCACGACCACAGCCAGGTTGAGAACCCTTGAGTTAGGATGTCATCATGCATGTACAAATCATTGGTTTTGATTGCAAGGTTGCCATAACCATACCCTATGTTAGGGACATTTCAGAACAATACAACATCAAGACAATTTTCAAACCCCCAGCAAAATTAAGAAATTTACTTAGTTCCTCTAAAGATCCTCTTCTATACCTTACCCACCCAGCAGTTTACAAAATTCAGTGTACCTTTAACCTAACTTACATAGGGGAATCAGGATGCATCATCCCAATCAGAAAAGATGAACACGAATGCCACATTAAATACCTCCACTATGGTAAAACAGGCCTATCAGACCACACACTCCAAACATGTCACAGAATTGACTGGAAAGGCACTAAGTCTCTACACTATACCAAAACCTGGTTTGAAAGAGAATTCAAAGAAGCTTGTGAAATGCTAAAACATCATCCAGATCTGCATATAACTGATGGATTAATTATTCCAAGAATGTGGAGGACCCATCCTCAATCCAGAACAATCCCTATCTTTATTTATCAATGTGTTCTGCAACATCCAAGTAATCCTTTGAACTATTTTGCCATGAAAGGACTGTAGAAATTGTTTATTGTAGTTCCATTTTTTTTTCTCACCAGAGGTCAGGCTAGGATAAATGATTAACAAATATTTAGGTTCATTTTATTTTTATATAGTGCAGCGGCATGTAGCTTGTATATTGTACATATGTATGTTGCTGATGATGACCTCAATACAGAGGTCAATGTCGATTGTTACTTGCTTAATGTTAAGTAATTATTCTAACACTTGTGTCTCCATAAATTCTTCACTATGAAGTGCAAATCATTAGGCTACTGAAAATGGTTTCTTTAATTTATTATTAATATTATTATTATATGGGTATCCTGGAGTCAAAACTCATTGCAGGAAATGAAACCCATACTAACCGTTATTCACTCAGTACCTATCATTAATGTACCCTCTAAGCTATGTGCATCCATGCCAGTCAAATAGAGCATGCACATGCCTAGTAACTGCATCAAAAATTTTTGCTTTCAGAATTTATAATTTACAGTCAGTAATTTCGAATGTACTATACAAACAAATTATATGATAAATCATACTCCTCACTTATTTTATTTAGTAATTTCTCCAATGTCTCCACTCCAATATTACTCTAACTCATTCCAACTTAATACACTTTATTTAACCTGCAGTGTGTGTGCAAACTAATGCTGATGCCAGCAAGTTGTAGAGGCATATTTGTTTATGCCTCTTCTCTTCAAGTGACTGTGCTGTTTGGATTTTTCTATCTACACAGATTTAATTTAATGCTTGTAATTTTACAGGTTACTGGAAAGAAAAAGGGCACTGTTAATATGAGAAATGTTACATTGTGATTTTAGTGTGTTAAACCTTCAAAATTAAAGTGGAAAAGAACTTCAAATTCATTTAAATTTAAGTGGCTAGATAAATGTGACATGACTTGTTTATAAACTGCATGCATATGCAGTATTTAAGTAGCTGAAGGAGTAAGCATTTAGGTTGCGCTTATTGAAATATTTAGCATGCAAATGTACAAGATTTTTTAACAAATCTTTTTATGCCTAAAATCGATTGTGTATCAAATTAAGAGTTTGTTAGACTATTACACTTTTTTTATAATCTTTGTCAAGTAGCTTTATTTTATCCTCCTACATGTTTTGCCAATCTTTTTCTATTGGCATCCTCAGGGAATACAAACTAGTAAGCTAAAATGAAGGTTACAGACTAGGTTATAACTGATAGTTCTAATTCATACAAAAAATTGGTATTGTGCGTGACAATGTGCGTGTCTCGTTAACGTGATTTATTCGTTATGGCTCATTACGTAATTGTTATGAAAGTTCATTTCTTTGATGTTTAATGATCTGATAAAAGTTTTCCAAATTTCTGGTAAAATTAGACCTTGATTCTTGTTTAGGTTTTCAGTTTTATGGGTGACTGTAGCTGCTTCTTTAAAGGTTCTTGAATGGTAGTTATCTTCTATGTATGGCATAAGGCTCTTATCCCACTCAATGTGATGGTTAGTAGAGGCAAAGTGGCATGAAAGGCCGGAAATGTCTTCTCTGTTATTTCTGACATATCCTATGTGTTCTTTCTTTCTCGTTTCAAAGCTTCTAGAGGAAATGTCAGAAATAACAGACAAGACATTTCAGGCCTTTCATGCCACTTTGCCTCTACTAACCATCACATTGAGTGGGATAAGAGCCTTATGCCATACATAGAAGATAACTACCATTCAAGAACCTTTAAAGAAGCAGCTACAGTCACCCATAAAACTGAAAACCTAAACAAGAATCAAGGTCTAATTTTACCAGAAATTTGGAAAACTTTTATCAGATCATTAAACATCAAAGAAATGAACTTTCATAACAATTATGTAATGAGCCATAACGAATAAATCACGTTAACGAGACACGCACATTGTCACGCACAATACCAATTTTTTGTATGAATTAGAACTATCAGTTATAATCTAGTCTGTAACCTTCATTTTAGCTTACTAGTTTGTATTCCGTGAGGATGCCAATAGAAAAAGATTGGCGAAACATGTAGGAGGATAAAATAAAGCTACTTGACAAAGATTATAAAAAAAGTGTAATAGTCTTATGAATAATTGTCAAGAAAAAATTCAACATTAAGAGTTTGTTGTTTGCGACATTTGCTAGCATGAGCAAAGACTATTGCACACATTGAGTGTGAGACTATGCATAGAAACTTGAACACAAAATGTTTTTCATGTGCACATGGGCTGGCAAAAATTAAAGGGCACATTTCCTATCATACCTCTTTTTAAATTCATTCACCACTCTTCAAACAGAAATTTCAGTCCACACCCTTAATAACCACACACAACTTCTAGAAATGATTCCCTGTTCTCTCCCTACTCAGCATGTATTCAAAAATTTCTTTTGTGTTGGTCTTAGAGAATCCAAGTAACTTATAAGTTTCTACTATGGCTGCTCTCCTTTATCTGTTAAATAAACTCTACAACCCAAACATCTTGAGTCTCTCCTCATAGGGAACAGTCCTCAGACCTGTCACCAACTTGGTCACTTATCTTTGAATCCTCTCCACCAATCCCCAAGAAATAGAAGTGACCAAATCTTTGCAATGTAGGCAACATGTGACCGTCATAGCCTTATAAAAAGAGATAATAATCCCTATCTTTACTTATCAATGTGTTCTTCAACATCCGAGTAATCCTTTGAACTATTTTGCCAACTTTTGCAATATGCCATCATTCTCTAACCTCATCAATTTCCTGCATTCCAGCACCATCAGTGTGATACGTAGTATGTAACCTTTTCAATCCAAAGTGCATAAGGTTACATTTTGCAACATTAAATTTAGCAAGGAAGTTTTTGAAATCCTTTACCCAAGTGTAAGAAAAATAAGAAAACAGACTTTGTGCATGAAATCTTCATGATTAGACTGCTTGTGTATAGAGAAGGTTGACTTCACATCAGTTACCTTATTATTTATTATCTTAGTGTTGCCTTATTCTACATTAATTCAACCTTGGTATCTTTCTGGGTCTGGCTGTCACTTATGACACATCAATAAAGGTCACAACTGGTCTGGGTAGTGACCCTTCCCATAATGCATAGCAATACACACACACACACACATTCAAAAGAAAATATGCTTTATCTTATGAAATTATTATTATGTGACACCTCCAGGGAGTCCAAAGACTCATCAAGGGAGAATGTGCCAACACCATCAAATGATTCTTCCCCTTCTACTACTAACCGCACTCAAACCTGCTTAGCTCTTTGTGAGCCATTAGTAGCAAAGGCTTTACCACTTGACCAACCTTTGTTGGCAAACGAAACATTTGTCAACAAAAGGTGAGTTAGCCGGTTTCCGTGCAGAGATTGAGGTTTTTTCACCAGAAAACTAGGGTTTTTCGTTCTCCAGAACAGGCAAACCGGCCCTGTGAACACAGGCATCTACAGAGATAGGACACATGGGAGGCTATCCTCGATAGGGTAGCAGTTAAATGAATATAAAATATTTTATCTTAAATACTAAGGCAGTTGAGGTGAAGTCAACAGCATATATATTTATAGATAGATACATTATATATAGATAGATAATCTCTTACACCAGCATATAGAATTGGAAAAAGGTAACATGGAAAAAGTAAAATATCAGTTGCTGCATGTGTTTTTAACAAATTTAGAGGATGATAAATAAATTCTTAATGCTATTTCTGATGAACAGTGATCAGGGAAATATTTGTAGAAAATTCATGCAGCAGAAATTAACTCTCTTTGTGAAAGTTTGGTCATTAAGTAACCTAATTGCCTTCTTTTCTTTTTTTTTTTTTGTTGAGTGAAGGATTTTAAAAGCTCTTATAGAGGCACTCAAATTCAAAAGCAATATGTATTCGGTTGATTTCTTATTTGTGTAGAGTTAATTAGTTGTTAAAAGGTACACAGTGTTATGAATTTCATCCATGAAATATTTTAAATGGTAATCCAATACATGAAAAGTTGTTCACTGCACTGCTGTGCATTGGCATTATGGATGAACAGAAAGCCAAGAAAAAAATAACACTTTCACACTGGATTTAAAAACTTGTAGATTGTAAAAAGAATGAATGAAGAGAAAGAAAAATTTATTCTCTGAGTTTGATGTTAAGCTGTGAACAAAGGGGTTAAATATCTGCTACCGTTGCTGCTTGTTTTCACAGATTTAGTTGAGACAGAGAGAAGGCAAGCAGGGAATTATTGATACCACTTCTGATGAATGAATAGTATCATGAAAATAGTTATAGAAAATGCAAACAGATGAAACCCTTTGTGAAAGGTGAGTGAATGTGTGAGAAGTTGATCACTTATAAACCTAACTGATCTCTTCTGTACTGAATCAAGAATTTTTAGGGCTCTTAGAGGCTCTTCCAATTTCAATTTTTGGACACATTTGTGATTTGTATAGAGTTAATAGCTGTTCATATAGAAAGTGAAAACTTGAATGAAAGCCAAAACCTAATTTTTTCGAAACCTATAGACTGTAAAAGGGAAATTTGAAGAGTTGATATTTGAAACATGTTTATGCCAAGAAATGTTTGAGGTTAGATTATCCCAAGAAGAGAAATCTCATCTTGTTTAGAAATTTGAGTGCTGTCCAAAATAAGACAGGAAGGAGAAGATTCTCTTTTCACAAGAAATAAAGTAGGATTGAGTTTTGTTAGCATTTAAATTAACAAAATTATCAGTGACCCATTGAAGACTGGTTTGGAGATCTTCTTCTTCTTCTTCTGCAGCTTCTCCCACTTAAGTGGGGTCACTGTTTGTTATGAGTCTCCTCCACACCTTCCTGTCTTGGGCTGTCACCACATCCAAGGAGATCAGAATTTTAAATTGTCAAACTTGATATTCTAGAAGTTTTGGTATTTGTGTAATGCAAGGATTGTTAAATGAGGAGTGCATTATACTGTCATAAGTAACCTTATGGATGATTTGCATTCAAATGGACTGAAAAAATAGCTCCTTGTGGAACACTTGAATTACTTGTACAGTTTGATATTAAAGATTCATCTGTCATCACATGCAATGTTATGGTAATGAATGAATTTGCAGAAGTTAATATCCCATATAATAATGGGAGTTTTATTATAGACTTTTATGCTAAACTTGATCAAATACTTTAGATATGTCAAGAGTGGCCACTTAAGCTTCTCTGAACTTTTCCATGGCATTTATCCAAAGGTGAATGATATAAGCAAGATTATCTGTTGATGAACAGTGGAAAAACCCATGCAGGTAATCATTTATTAGAATATGTTTATTCCAAGAAGCAAAACTACTGCTATGCTTCATGAATACTTTACTTCTGTGATTCAAGATAGCATAGAATTAGTGTTCATAGTTTAGAAAGAAATGAAGTGAGAAAATTTGGATGGTTATTTGATGATAAGGAATTATTTACACTTCTCAGGAAATATGTTGAATATTCAAATACTAATTCAAATATGCTGATATTCAATTTGCAGAATAGTGGAATAGGAAAGAGTAAAAAAAAAACAATTATGGAACCTCTAGAGCACAAAACTTCTAACAGTTGGAGAAATGCCATTAAGAACTTTTTTGTTATCCTTTTCAGACAATATTTTCATTTTCTTTCAATTTTATTTCTTTCAAGTGCATAGAATACTGTGTGTTTGGAATCGTAGAAGGCCATTTAGCAAGATGCTCACTGCCTGAATCAAAAGAAAATGAAGAAGCCAGGAGAATTGGCTATTTCTGCAACCAATGATGCTCTAGAATCCTTCAAGTGCAATAGAGTAAAAGCAATATTGAACAAAAGTTACAGCCAGTAGCTTTGGCAAGAGACCAGAAAACACACTGCCATTTGGACATGATGTAAGGTTTCTGCTTTTAGCCATTTCAAATTACGTTTTTACTATTGATAATTTGGAGAGGGGGGGGGGTCATTAACAGTAAACATTCCAGCTTCAATTTGCCTCTTTGACTTGAGTCTTAGATTTGCCCAAGTTCCAAACAAGTGGAAAGAGGACAAAATTACAGAGCAATCTGTTTGTCTGGAGTTGTGGTTAAAGGTGTTAGGGAGATTAGTAAGGACCAGGATTCAGAATTTGGTTGATGACAAATAACCATTCTTTTTGATGGACCGCATGGGTTTGCTAAAGGAAGATCGTGTTTTAGCAATCTACTTACTATAACAAGGTGGCAGGTGGATTGGATAAAGGGGAATCATACATAGTGGTATATTTAGATTTTGTTAAAGCCTCTGATGAATTGTCATATGACAAGCTGATAAATAAACTGGCACAGATAGGGTTGGATAGTAGATTAATGCACTGGATTGGAGATTGGCTGTGATAGGTACCAGCAAGTTGCATATAGGGAGCGATATCCCAGAGGAAGAAAAGTGACCAGTGTTGTGCCCCAGGGTCTGTTTTGGGTCCATTGCCGTTCAGTTTGTATGTAAATGATATTGGGAAGGGCTTCAATGGAAATATATAGTTATATGCATAAGCTCACAGGAAAGAATTTAAAATAATAAGTGGAAGAAAAGAGACTAAAAGCCTAAAGTCCTATGAGGGGCACCCTCTATGGATGCTGTTGTCTAGCTTTAGCTGTTGGACAGAAGGCCAAATGATTAAAGTTTCCCAAATCTTAGGAAACAAAACTGATGCTGATTCCAAGAAAAATCTTTCAGGTTTATGTGATACTGTGAAGCATAGTAGTTTTTTTCCTATTTATATTTGATTCTGTGCAAGGTATTCAAAGCAAGGTCAGCTAGACTAGACTGACCATAATTTAATAAGATAATTTGCAAGAACAAGGAACCTTGTAAACACCTGGAACAGAGAGTGGGAGGTGGAACCTTAGAAGAGTGGATAAGGGCAGCCAGCTTCAGATGAGATTTTAAAGAAATTCAGAGATTAATTTTTTTTTAGTCTTGGCTATTTTTTCTTAGGTGCCCCAGATATAGAGAATGGTTAATAGCATTAGCAGTAATAGCATTAATAAGGGAGAATTCAAATGACAGGAAAGCCTGGGTAGAAGAAAGGTTTGAGATTCTTTTGAGAAGAGTTTTGATAAATCCATACTGTTGAGTGTGCGGATGGGAATGGGAAAGTTTATATATCTGTGTGGGTGGGTTTTCTGTAAACTTCCTGTAACGAAAGGGTGCCATTGGAGTATCTAGAATAGGTAGGCTTTTATTATTTTCTTTTTTTATGGTGTACTGGCTATTGAGATGGAGGAGGAAGGGGTCTAATATGTCTGAGCTATGTGGCCAAATAGAGAAAACATCATCAATACATCTTAGCCAGGTAGGATTTATATTCCTTAAAGAAATTGACTGGGGCAGGAGGGGGGGGGGGGAGTGCAAGCCCATGGTTGTACCTTCTGTCTGTTTATATATAAGTATCCTGCCAAGAAAAATAGCCAGCATGGATATCAAAATCAAAAAGATCAATTATATCAGGGGGAGAGCATTTTTCCATAAAGCAAGTGTGAAAGAGGAATGTTGTTAAATAGAGAGCTGACATTAATGATCACTGTGATATCATTATTATTTTAAACTAAAGATTTGAATTCTTTGAAATCTTTAATCTGTAGTAAAGTTTTTTTTTTATTTGAAGGTGCATTTGGAACTGCTTAATTGTCTGAGCAATTATTCTTCATGCCAGCAAAATGAAGGAATGATACATTAAGGAAACTTGCCTACTTCAGCAAAAATTAAGAAAAGATGTGTTTAAAAAACCTGCTTACTAGGAGAGGATATATTATTATAAATGGCTACTCCATCAAGTCCTTAGACTCATCTAGGGAGTCCCTAAACATCATGCCAAGCACTATCCAACAATCACATATTTTCATATTTATAAATTTAGAGACACAAAAACACACGTGTTGAAAAGATTATTTTACGAATTATTAATAAAATAATACTTGACGTTTCAACCCCTGTATCGAGGTCATCATCAGAAGGATACATGCGTATATGGAACCAAGCTACATGCTCTAGCCCGTAAACTAAATCTATGTAGTTAATTAATCTTTTTCCTAGCCTGACCTCTATCGATAATAAAATTAAATTAAATTAAATTTTTAAAAAATTAAAAAAAAAAAAATACAACTACAATAAACTGCTAAAGTCCTCATGTATTAATATTCTTCTGGATTTGTACAGTTCTGATTGTTATAATATGATTTCCTTCAGTTGCTGTTGAATGTTACAAACACTTCACCAGGTTGTCTTCTTGTAGTGGAATTTTTCTTTGGCTTGTTTAAGTTGTTATACAGGTTGTAGATGGGTCCTCCACATTCTTGAAATGGTTAGGCCATCATTTTTGTTGAGATTTGGGTTGTGTTTGAGCACTTCACATGACTCTTTAAATTTTCTCTCAAACCAGATTTTGGTGCAGTGTAGGGACTTGGTATTTTTCCAATCAATTCTGTGCTTTGTTTGGAGTGCGTGGTCAGAAAGGCCGGTTTTTTCAAAATGGAGGTATTTAATGTGTCGTTTGTGTTCGTCTTGCCTAATTGGGATAGTTTGCCCTGTTTCCCCTATGTATGGTATGTTACATGTGCATTGTATTTTGTATACCCCTTGGTGGGCTATTTGTGGAAGAGGATCTTTAGAACTAAGTATGTGTCCTAACTTATTCGATGGTTTTAATGTTGTATTTGTGTAGTGTTCTGTCTATTTTTTTCAGAAATGCCTCTAAAATAATGAATGGCAATAGCATTCCTGAAATCTTTTTTGTTCTTACTGGTATCGTTGTGGAGGATCTTGTGAATAGTTTTTTTTACTGTATCCATTTTTTATAAATGTTTGGTTGATGATCTTGTATTCCTGGTTTAGAGCTTGTTCATTAGAACAAATGGTTTGAGCTCTGTGTTTAAAGGTGCTTATGACACCTAGTTTTTGTGTTGGGTGCTGGTAAGAATTTTGAGAAGGAGAGACAGCCAGAGGGAAGACGTGTGATGAGTGTGTCTAGGAACGAAGAGAGTTGTTTTTTCCATTTCAGTGGTGAATTGGATACGTTTGTGTTGTTTGTTTAGGTGGTTAAGGAATGTATTTAGTTCTTCGCGGCCTTGGGGCCAAATAGCGAAAATATCGTCGACGTATCTTAGCCAAATTTTGGACTTTAGACATGCTGTCTCTAGAGCACGCTGCTCAAAGTCTTCCATATAAAAGTTAGCTATTGAGGGGGGGGAGCCCATGGCTGTACCCTCTTTTTGAAGGTAAAAATTGTTTTGCCACATGATATATCTGGAGCGGAGTATGTGGGCAAAGAGGGCCGTGATGTCGTGTGGAAATATGTTCTGTAAGAGCAAGATAGTGTCATTGGGACATTGGTGAAAAGGGAAGTTATGTCAAAGCTGACTAATAAATTTTGGTCATTGAGTGTAATGTTTTTAATTTTATTTATGAAATGTGTATTTTTTATGTAGGAAGGGGACTGACCTACCAATTCCTTGAGTGTGGCCGCTAAATTTTTGGCTAAGTGATTATTTGGGCTGTCAATTCCTTCGACAATCGGACATAGTGGTGTGCCTGGTTTGTGTGTTTTTGGCAGGCCATAAATTCTGGGTGCATGGGCATTTTCTTCCTGAGTATTCTGCAATTCAGCAGGTTCTTCTTTTAATAGCAGAAACTTTCCTTCCACTCTCTTCTGTTCTGAGCCTTCTCTTTCAAGGTTGTGTACCTGTCTCCATTCAGCATGTCATCTAGCATTGTTTTCCTTACTCTTCCTCTGAGTCTTTTTCCATCTATTTTTCCTTCGATGGCATCTCTGATGATTCCATTCCCCCTCAGAATATGTCCAATCCAGTTTCCCTTGTTTATTTTTATCCTCCTTAACAGACTTCTTTCGTCTTCTACTCTTTTTAAGACCTCTTCATTAATTATTTTATCTGTCCATTTGATTTTTTCCATCTTTCTCCAAATCCACATTTCAAAGCTTTCCAAAATCTTAATTTCTTCTTTTTTCAATGTCCAAGTTTCAACTGCATAGAGGGCAACACTCCACACCTAACATTTTATTAGTCTTTTCTTTAGGTTTCTGTCCATTTTACTTCTGAATAAATTCCATTTTCTATTAAAGGAATTTCTTCCCATCGCTATTCTTGCTTTTATGCCACTTTTACATCTTCCATCACTGCTAATAACACTTCTTAGATATTTAAATGTCTTTACTTGATTCAATTTTTCCCCATTTATTGTGATATCCATATTTGCCTCTTTCCTTGCTATTTTCATTACCTTTGTTTTTCTGGTGTTAATTTTCATTCCATAATCGATACATGATTCCGGTAATCTGTTCAACAGATGTTGTAGTCCTGTTTCAGTATTTGATAGTAATACCTTGTAATCTGCATATCTTATTGCAAATATCTGTCTACCTCCAATCTTTATTCCTTCTTCCGAATTCTCCAGTGCTTCTTTTAACGTTACTTCGGAACACATGTTAAACAAAATTGGTGACAGAGAACAGCCTTGTCTTACTCCTCCTCGTCCAATGATACCTGGTTCTGTTGTACCATATATGTCTCTCACCATGGCAGTTTGTCCCATATATAATATTATAAAATTAATACCTCATTATGCACGGGCATAATGAGGTATTAATTTTTTTGTTGTTTCTTCAGGCCATGTGTGGATGGATTTGATTAATTCAGTTGTTTTCTTTTTGATACATTTTGTGGGGTTGTAGTTTACCATTTGGTAGGTGTTGTGGTCCGATATCAAATGCTTCATTTTTTCAATGTATGTTGTACAGTCTAAAAGGACAGTGGCATTACCTTTATCTGCTTTCATGATTATAATGTCTTGGTTATTTGTTAAGTATTTAAGGGCCAGATTTTCGGGTTTTGTTTCAGTTGCTGCTTAGTTTTTTGTTTGAATTTAGTATACATGATGTTTCCATGCATATTTTATCAGCTAGATTGGTGGGGAGGGATCTTAAACCTCTCTCGATATATGATAAATGATATCAAGTTTGTTCACTGACCTCGGAGCAGTGGCGTAGTTCAAACCTTTCTTTAGCAGTGAGAGTTCACCTTGGGTGGGGTTGTGGTTTGATTGGTTGATAACCAAGCTGTGGTTTGATTGTGGTTGGTTGCTTCGAACTTCATTTGTGGGTGATTGGCTGCTCCTTGTGATGTCAGTTTGTGATTAGCTGTTCCTTTCATTATGGCGTCCTGATGATCTTGTGCTTTTCTGTTGTTGTAAGACTTGAAATTTCATTATTAATTTTTCTTTGTTTTTCAGTACTAAGTGCTTGGCCGAGTCATCTGTGATCCTGTCTAAAATCTCTCAAATTTCTGGATTAACGTAGTCGGATAGCTCTAGTTTAAGTTGTAGAACTTTGGCTTGGGTAGATGTTAGGTTTTTACGTGCCTCGTGGATTTGTTCTCATAACAAAGCTTTTTCCAACCGGGCATAAATACGGAGCGCTTTAGCTGATTTAAACTTCTTCTTTAGTTTAATGCAGTTGGGTATTAAGTTGCTGTCTCTACATAGTTTCAAAAAGGCTAGTCGATTCGTTAACAAGGAAATGTATCTTTAGCTTACTGTTGAGGCTGCACTGCTTGTGGGTCACATCTCCATGGATTATGATGATTCTTTCTTTTAAGGTTACACGGTGATCAGCATTCATATTTATAAATTTAGGGACACAAAAACACGTTGAAAAGATTATTTTACTAATTATTAATAACATATTTTGTTATATAACATATATAACATTCACATATTTTGTTTTGAACTCATTCATAATCGTGGCATCCACATCAGACATGGCAACCTATTCCACCCATTCATCATTATCCAAGCAAAAAATCTAGTCTTGCACCTCTGTTAACTACTCTTGCTTAGTTTCCAATGATGGCCCTTAGTTCTCCCACCAGTTTGTGTTCTGAAAAATTTCCTCTGTATTAATCTTCTAAAATTCCTGCAGTAATTTGCAAGTCTCAATCATATCACCCCTTTTCTGTCTATCAACCAATTTCTGTAACCCACAATCTTCAGCCTGTCCTCATAAAGTTTATTCCATAGACCTGATCCTCTCCACCTCTTCCTTGTCTCGAAGAAACTCAGGTGACCATATATGCATGCAGTAATGAAGATATGCCTTACCAGGGTTCTATAAAGAAGTATAATAACCCGCATGTCTCTGCTCGTTAGGATATTCTTCAGTAACGAAGAAATCTGATGAGCTGCTTTAGTCACTTTTGCAATATGTCCTCTAAACTTTAATTCCCTATTCACTAACACCCCCAGATCTCTGGCTTTATCAATTTCCTGGAGTACAGTTCTATCAATGTGATATACAGTTGGTAATCTTTTTATCCCAAAATGCATGACCTTACACTTTGCCACATTAAACTGATATCTATTCTCCTTTATCCAGACTGCCAGTCTATCCAAATCATCCTGCAAAATTTTAATTAATTTAATTTAATTTAATTATTTAATGTATTAACTATTGCTCTACCCAATTTTGCATCATCAGGAAACAACTGAATAGTTCCTCTTAGATCCTATATCGTTAATGTACAGATTAAATAGTAGCAGCCCAAGAGAGCCTTGTGGCACACTGCTAGTCACAGGCCTTCTACTGGACTCTACTCTTGGATAAACTACTCTCTGATATCTCTCCATCAACCATTTTCTTATCCATTTCACAAACTTTATATCCATCCCCATATGCTACAATTTATTGATTAGAATTCTATGCGTTATCTTTGCAAAATCCTGCAGTATCAGTGTAAACCCATTGCCATTATCTAACTCAGCACTGTATTATAAAGCGTAAGCAAATTACTGAGGCACCAACTACTCTCCACAAAACCATGTTCCCCCCCTCCCCCCCTCCCCCACACACACACATGCACACAAAGATATCCCATTTCTATCTATCCATTCCTGTATTTTGCTCTTGATCAACTTCTCTAGATATGCTGTTCAGTCAGTAATTTTTCTACATCCATCTTGGAGCCTCCTTTATACAATGGAACTATTTTCCCTTCTTTCCATCCCTTTGAGACTAATCCAGAGCCTAGACTTAGATTAAACAAGTCCAAGATACTGCCAATTCCATAGCACCATCTCATAAAACTTGAGCTAGTGTACCATCTAATCCTATAGCTGTATTCACATCAAGGTTCTGTAACATGCTGTGCACTTTCAGTTCATTTATCCCAGTTTCCATATAAGCTTTTGCCTCTCTTACTGCAATATGTCCCTCTGGATGATATGCTCTTGCAAAGTGTTCACGTAGTAATTCTACTATTATGTCTAATTCAGTTAGCTCCCTACCATCAGCATTAATTAAATTCATTTTGCCATGAACATTATACTTTTTACTTGGTTCTTTTTAATTTTGCTATCCATACCAGTAATTTTCTGTAAATTTAGAGTGTTAAAAAAGGGGGAATAAATGTGAATAAGGTGGTGACATCAAAGTTCACCATGACATCACCTTGATTTTTTTCAATTGCATATGTTCACTTTATTAAAGAACTTCGCCTTCCAATTTAACTAAAAATCTTCATTTTATTAGAAATTTTATTGAAACTTGAAGAGCTGTAACATGATCATAGGGGGTAAATAATGATTTCAAAGCCATGTAATTAATCTGCTTTGTTTTCTTTATAGGCAGATGAATTTCCTATTACTGAAAGAGTTGCTCTGCAGCTTGCTGGACTGCAGGCTCAGGTGTCATTGGGTGAACCAGAACATGGCAAAATGGAAAGGTTACTATCCTTTTATTTAATCTCTTGACACTCATTTTATTGAAAGAAGTACACATTTTTAAGTATCAGTGTCACTGTTTGTAGAGGCACATTTCTAGTATCTCTATAATATGTTCATGATGAATTATTTGCTTACTGGCTTATTATTTTATAAAACAGCTTTACTTTTCTAGATATTAATAGTACAATGTCATTTTGCTTTCAGATATTCTGATGTGGGGAGCTACTTGTGTTCTAGGATCAGGAAAACTAAAAAAGACTCAGAATGGATCTCAGAACTCTCAGAAGCACATAAAGTAATTTTGCTTTTTTTTTTTTTTTTTTTTAAGATAATCTTTTTAAATGCAAAGATATGCTCAAGATGGGATTTGAACCTAGAGCCTGTTGGTTGGAGAGCATATATGCTATCCACTTGGCCTGGTTTGCTGAATGGATACCATATTTAATATCTAAATTAATTAAATATTAAGTAGTTAATTTCAATAATTAAATATTTTTGCTACATAATTACAAAACTGACAAATTAATTTTAAAAAAAAATTGCAAATCTGTAACAAATGTCATATATACATATATATTATATACAAGAGGAGAGGACTTAAAAGTTCTTCTAAATACCTAGAACAAAAATGATATTAAATCAACTTTTCATATATATATCAAAGAAAAGAACAAATTATTACAATTTGATGAAACATGGGGGTAACATATGTTCTTTCTTGTGGTTATATCAGTTGCTTTAATATCATTTTTGTTCTATGTGTTTATCAAAAATTTTTAGCTCCCCACCCCCATACAGTGTGGCATGGCACAAAAAAAAACAGTACTGGATAACCACAACAATATATGTTTATGCATGATATGTACATCCACAACTATCAGTGGAATCTTGGTCAAATAAAACATTAACGATGGTAGATTATGTGCTTGAAATTGGGCACCTTGTCTTTCAAGATAGATTTCATACTGTATGCGAAGCTACTCTGTCATCTTAGCGGACAAAGGTTGGGACATCTGCTGGACATATCGTGTAATTTTATCCCTTAGTTCATCAAAGTGAAGGCTGATTATGGTGGAATACCCATTCCTTCAACATACCCCCAAACGAAGGCATCAAATGATGTGGATCAGGAAAATGTGAAGGCTCAGGACTTCTGTGAACCTAAAATGGGCTTCCTGGGGAAGTGTTCTGATAAGTAGGCTCTAGAACCACATGATGTGTAACAGGTTACACATCATGTGGTTCGAAATGGAATGTTTTTGCATGACATCCTATGCAAATCCTGGGTGAAAAGAACCAACACATTCTTGATATAGAATGTGTTGGTCCTCGCCATTCAAGATCACGGTTACACCATCCTCTTCATTGAAGTAGGGTCCAATTATGCCTTGGCCAGAAACTGCTTCCTGGTGTTATTCATTTCCTACTCTGCTGCTTAGATCTTCATCAATGACTTTTCATTTGCTTTGTCAGCTGCCTGCTCTAATGACTCAAAAAAATTCCTCTACTTTTTCCTTAGGAAAAACTTTTATGGGACCATAGACACAAATAAGTTTCATTGTCCATTTCCCTGTTTTGAAGTTTGCCCACATAATTCTACTTGAAACTGCTTTCCAGCCAAGAAGTTTATCTTTGCATTTGGTGTTGAATGCTATTGCTGCTCCTTTCTTTCCTTGATCATTATTGCCTGATTAGAATCCGTGTGTAGAGGCTTAAGTGCTGTGAGGACATCATGTTGGAGGCTTAATGGATTGTATACAGCACTCAAAAGGGATTAAAACAGAATTTAATTCTTCCTATATTTTGTCTCAGTCAATGAGACATCTTCAGGGATTACAAAAAAACGAATGTAACATATATACAAATAACAAAACAATACTAAGCCCAACCACGTGGGTGACACTAAAGTCCTATCTAGGTGGAGTGCCCTCTAAGGGCGGTTGTAGGTGGCCTGGAATGTAAAGTGGGACCTCTGGTGATGAGCATTTCCCAAATCTTAGGAAGCTTAATGCAACCATATTTGTTAAGATTTGGTTGATTCCTTAGAGCTGCTTCTGATTCTACGAATAGTCTCTCTTTTTTGAATTTGCTGTGGTGGAGCATGGTGGTTTTTTTTTCCATTGAAAAAACAGTGACTTGAGATCTGGTGGGTTGTATCCAAGTAAGGATTGGACAATATGCCAGAAGCCCAGTCATTTTTCCACTTTCCTTGAAGCTGTTGTAGAGTTTCTTCTCATTTATTTGGCTTTGACCCTTAAGCAATTCTGTCACTATACAAGGATGCTATATAAGAAACTTTTTAATAAATAATAGGAAATATGATAATAGTAGATAATCATAATATGAAAAAAAGGTATAATATGAAAATAGTAGGTAATCATAACTATAAATGGTAATGATTATCTCCTATTATCTCTTTATTTGTTCATATAATTGTTAATATAATTATAGCATACATTTGCAACTTCTTTGTCAAGGAATTTTGCTTTTCATGTTGAATTTATGAACAAGTATTAAATAGATGAATCTTAACAATGGATTTCAATTCCATTGTTAGGATTCATATATTTGTATAATAATTGTAAGTTATGTTAGTCTTGTGTATATTTCAAATACTATTTTTTGCACACACTTTAGATGTACGGCAGTGGAAAATCAGAGCTAGTAGCTAAAGTTTGGTATCTCTCAGTTGTAATGCAGTATCCACTGTATGGTACTACCCTATTCACAGTGACATACAAAGGTTACCTTTCTTATGGTAAGCATAAATGTTATTTCACATTTTTTTCTCAATGTTTTTATGATTCTACTAAAATTTTGTTTGCAAACTGGAAATTCATGCTCAAGTGTACATGCTGCTCAAAAGGGTGACTTGTATAGGTAAGCCTGTATTGATAGTGTTTGTTAGGGCTCAAATTTATTATTTCATATCCAACTTATATTTAATAATATGAGTAAATTATACAAAACGAAACAATAAACTGTAAAATCTCACTTATGTCTGTTTTGTAAGATCTCCTAAACTTCTAACCTCTCTTCAATTATTCTCAAATTTTGAAGAACTATCTTCAGTCTGTCTGTTTGATTATTATCTTAATTAAACTGAGTTTGTGGACTATCAGGCACATTAGAAACGTTTTGGGAAAATTTGGAGAAAAGGGCAAAGCTAATAATAATGGTAAGTATTTACTGGACTTCTGCTCAGACACAGACTAGTCATTACTAACACCATGTTTCAACATAAAGATATGCACAAGTTCCCATGGAGAGAAGACACAAAAAATAAGAAAAAGCCTTATTGACTGTCATTGTTGATAGTGATATCCTCATGCTCGTTCAGGATAAAGATTGTACAGAGGATTTGAAATTGGAAGTGACCATTACTTTGTACTAAGCAGGATAAAAATGGATATCACATTGAAAAGAACAGTATGCAAGAAAATTTTAAAAAGAATTAAAGTTGAGAAGCTTTAGAAGTAAATTGTAGACTTAACTTCTTCTCTTTTTCTTCTTCAACTCATCTATCTGGTGACGGGTTGAGTCCCCCTTTGTACAATCTGTCTCCAAATGTTGCTATTTCTAGTCTTCTCGAACATAGTAGTGAAGCTGGGGAATTCATCTCTTTCTTTTAAAGATCTGAGCCAACTTTTCCTTGGTCTTCTAGGTGGACAGTGTTTTCCTATTCTTCCATTTAGCATGATTTTTGGAAGTCTGTGAGGAGACAGTCTCTGGACATGACCAAACAATTGGAGCTACAGCTGAAGAATAATGTCTGTGAGGTTGTCCTGGTAGTTGAGATCCTGTCTTGTTCTGTGATTTAAGTTCAGTCCAGTGTGTTTTGTGTATTTTTCTTAGGCACTTATTTTGAGTAGTTCCTTAGTGAGTCACCATGACTCACTTCCATATGTTGTGGTAGGGATGATCATGGCTTTGAATAGCTTGATTTTAAGATGTTTCAAGAGTTCGTTATTGTTTCATGTTTTGTTTAGTTTATTCATGTTTGACCATCCAATGTTAATTCTGTGCTTTACTGTTTCAGTGCTGTCCAAATTGTGTGCGACTCAACTATACAAACATTATTGAGAAAAAAAATGAAATAAATTGAAAACGAGAAAACCAAACCTTGGAGTCTCACTGGCAAACTCCGAAGAAGGCATTGATTAATTCAGCTAGGGAGGCATGTGGTGAAGTTGTCTGCAAGGATAGAAAAATAAGAACAAGACGTTAAAGAAGTCCTGGAAAAGAAGGTATACCAAAAGTTCCTAGCAAATAAGTTGGCAGATGCCCTAAAAGAATATAGAGAAAAATGTAAAAGAGCTAAGCTGTGTGTAAAAGAAACTAAACAAAAGTCTGGGAAGATTTTGATAAGAATATTGAAAATAAACATCAGGAAGATAACATGTTCTGGGGGCTATTGATGAAACTTAGAAATGGAGGAAAGAGTATTGTAAAAGGAATCAGGGCTGATAAAAGTGACTTGAAAACTGAAGACAAGGATATTCTAGATGTTTGGAGTAATTATTTTGAAAGGCTGTTAAATGAAGCAAGCAGTGGCAGAACCATACTAGAAAATTTTCAAGAGGAATGCAAAGAGGAGTACATATCACTACTTGAGGTAGAAAAAGCCATCAAAAGCTTGAAATGTGGAAAGGCAGCTGGAGTAGATGATATTGTTAAACCAGAAATGTTTAAGTTTGGAGATCTAAAAGTTTTACAGTGGCTACACTGCATAATTCAGAGATCCTAATCAGAAGGTCAAATTCCTGATGATTGGAGTAGAGCTCTCAAAGTACACATCTATTTCATTTCATTTTAAAAAGGGAATAAAACTGAATGTGAGAATTACAGAGGAATTTCTTTACTAAGTGTTCCAGGTAAGATTAATGCAAGCATACTTGAAAAGAGATTAAGAAAGATTGTGGAAGAGAATATCGTTGGGTTCAGACCAAATAGAGGTTGCCAAGAGGAGATTTTCACTTTAAGACAAATAGTTGAGAAATCATGGGAATATGAAGGGATCTGCACTTAAATTTTGTAGATCTGGAAAAGGCACGTGACAAGGTGCCCAAGCTTTTCAAAACACTACAATTATATGGGCTGAATGGATCATTATACTCAGCATTACATTGTCTGTTTTTAAGGTGTCAGTCAGCAGTTAGAATTGAAGGAAATTCAGGCAGATGGTTTGATGTAAAATCAGGGGTAAGACAAGGATGCACATTATCTCCACTCTTATTCATCATCTGCATGGATCACATTATAAAGAAAGTGGCCTTAAACCTGATATTAGAATTATAGATATCAAACTTAGCTCCTCACTTTATGCAGATGATGCTGTACTCCTAAACATATCCAGCACAAGTCTCCAGGATTCTCTAACTAAACAGCTTTAACAATATGCATGGAAATCAGCAATAAAATGACCAAAACTATGAAAATAAACAGGAGCATAGAAAATGTCAGCTGCATTCTGAATGGATATCCTATAGAACAAGTAAAATATTTCAGCCATAGGCACAGTTTTTAGTGAAGAATGGCAGGTTAAATCTGGAAATAGACAACTGAATAAGCAAAACTGGTATGTGGGTTGCCAGCTGAATAAATTTATATGGAATAAGAGAGAAATAAGGCAAAACATTAAACTAGCAGTATACAAGACAGTGTTTAACCAGTTTTAAGTATGCATCTGAGAGTTGGGTTAGAAATAAAGCACTTGATTAAACACTAGAAACCACTGATATGAGGATTGTGAGAAAAATTAGTGGAGTGAACAGATGGCATCAATGGCAGAATCATATTAAAATTGAAGATATTAGAAAGGAACTTGACATTGTTAGCATTCAAGAATGTGTTAGCAGAGAGCTAATCTAAGGTGGCATAACCACTTAAATAGAATGGGTGAAGAAAGTTAAAAAAACTTTCTAAAGCAAAAGTTAGGTGTTTGATGCCAAGATGGCAGGAAAGAGAACCAGAGGAAGACCAAGGTCTGGATGGATTGATTCAGTCAGAAGTGCCTTAGAAGCAGGAATTGTTAGATATGACAATATTGGAGTGCCCACAAGTAATGGATTGATTTGGAGGAAAATTGTTGATAGGAGATTAATAATAATTTAAACTTAATCACGTAGTTCTGTCATAGTAATCTGAACACCCTTTGGGTACACATCAGGAAATCGATGGTGGTGAACCGAGCTGTATCTTTTTTGACTGTTTCTTCATCTCCATGGAACCTAGGCAATGAAATCTGAGCACTGTCATTCAGACGTGGTTTATCAAAGCTTTGTAAAAGAGAATAATTTCCTTATTCCCATGTAATAGTGTTCTCTTTAACATTGAAATTATCTGATGTGCTAAACCACGTTAGCAATGTTGCATCTGATCTTTAACTGACTGCCCACTATCACTCCTAGGTTTCTAACTTTATCAACCTCTTTCGTCAAATTCCCATTAATATATTATCCAGTCTGCAGTCCAGTTTACCGTGAACCTTTGCTGTGATTTCCTCATTTCTAGGAATACTTCTTGAGCCCAGCGTGAAGTTCAAAATTTTGCTATTAATACAGATTATATCACTGCATGTGTCTCTGACTAAATCATTGTCATCTTTAAATTTTGACACTGAATATCTAAGATGTAGTTTTTGTTTACCAACTCTTTCATATTTTTTCTAATAATATTTATATATTTGAATTTTCAGTTCATCTCCTGAAAGCTCCTCTTTTTGATTCTCTGATCATAAAGCTTTCATATACATTTTTCTTTTCGTTATGATATTTTTATCCTACTCAAAATAAATAATTGCATCCTATTTGAAATTCTCTTTTTATCTTCTATATCACTATCACTAACAATGTTGTTAGTATTTTATTTCTTTTGTACATTCTGTAGGAGACTTTATCAGCATCTTTATTAGAACATTGTATTAGTAAGGAATAGTCTATGTCCAGAACATCACATATCCAGAAGGTATTTTCCATTATTATTAACTTCGTTCCTTTTCCAAATTTTCTCCAAACATTCCTACTTGGCTGTTTAATTCTCAAAGAAGAATTGCCTTTTTCTTTGTCTGATATTCTCTAATGAATCAAAACAGTCCTCTGCTTTTCCTAAATCTCTGTCCATTATCCCATTTTGAAATTTATCCATGTCACTACTTGAAATTGGCTGCCATTCAAGGTTTAGACCAAATTTATCTTTGGGTTTAATATTGAATATAACTTATAATTGCTATTTAGCAATATTTTTAGTCTTTGTCATCTTGGTAACATCAATAATACAATTATAGAAATATAACAACTATATTGTTGTTATATTTCTATAATTTCCAGCTAGTTCCACTTCTTTTCCATGGCTATTTTTATTCTTTCATTAGTGCCCATCTACAATTTTGCTGACTTTGTTCCAGTCACTAAATTTTCAGTGTTCACCATGATTCCCAGATGAAAATCGTTGAAAACAGCAATGGATTTTTATAAACAAGAAAGGACTGCATTATATTTCATTATACTCTACCATTTTTTGGGGGGATTTAAACCAAAACAGAATACAGCTTCATCACTAAATCCCAAAAATTCCAACTCATTTTAGTTCATTCACTATCCAGCTGGATGCTTAATGACAAAAGATAAGGACTGGATATTGAATCAGAAGCCTTTATCATATCTCTCCATTTCTTAGAGACTACATGGTTGTCTTCTTCCAGTTATCCAGCTTTGACCCTTAAGCAATCCCTGTATGGAAACTGATGAATCACTAAAAGATGACACTAGTAAGTTAGTGGGAGAATGCAACATTGATCCCAAAAATATTGTCAGATGCCATTAATTATTTCAGACCCATGAATAAAAGAATGGAACGATCTTTCCACACCTTGTGAAAATGACTAATGACACACTGACAAGGACATCAAAACTAATAACAGCAATAATTAGTTGGAAGGGCAAATGCTTCTAATTGCATATACGAGCTTAGTCTGACCTAAATTCACCCTGAGCAAACAAGAACATTTACCCATATTTACCCATATGTGCATTATGGGTAAATTTACCCATAATGCACATTGTGGGTATAATGTGCATTATGGGTAAATATCAAGAATAGTGATCAGAGCTTGCTCCACCCTTTCTATGAGTTTCCTCAGCTTGCACTACCTTCAGGGGTCAGGTGCTGCACTATCCAGGTATTTGCTTACGCTTGGAATCGCCGAACTTTATATAGTTTCTTATTCGGCTAAGAAATAATATGGGATATAATATCCCTTAACTTAAATACACATATATGCCCCACAGCATGTTCCAAATTCACTTCACCAACATCTACAACCACCAAATGTCTCCTGCTTTCCTCCATTTGTCTTGAAGGTTTGCACACTGGAACTGACTCCTGGCCTATTTTGCTTGTTTATGCTCTCTTACTCCATTCATATCTACCCCCACAACCTGGAAAATGGCCCTATATTCAACTCATTCTCAAGAAGGGTGACAGATCACTCTTGCCTGTCTGTCAACTATTGCCTGTCACTCATCTCAGTTCTATCTAAAGTAATTGAGAGATCCATCAATACTCAACTCCCGCACTACCTTGATGGCACCCAGCTAACAAATGACCACCAGTATACGGATTCTGATGATCAACAGGAGATCTACTCACATGTGTCACCCATCTCTGGACAAATGCCATGGAGAAGTTTGGTGAATCTCAAGTGGTTGCACATGATATCTCCAAGGTTTGGCACAAAGGACTGTTAAGCAAACTCCATCATTTGGTCTGTCTTGTCACTTCTGCAGTTGGATTACCAGTTTTCTCTGGATGTATGCTATGTATGATGGTGGATGGTTCCTTATCCTCTCGCTATTCAACTAATGCTGCGGTTCTGCTCTCTTACCAACCCTCTTCCTTCTGTATATCAATGACCTACTTCAGTTGACCATCAACCCAGTACACAGTTTCACAGGTGACAGCACATTGCATTCTTTCCCTTTCCTTTGACAGACCGTACGCTACACAGATCACCTCAACTTACAGAACATCAACCACCACTGCCCCCAATTCTGATCTCTAAGCCATCCTCCAATGGGGTTCAGATAACTTCGTCAATTTCATGCTAGCAGAACCAAGTTCTCTCTTATTTCGCACAAAAAAGAACCATTTTCTTGCAGTCTTATCCTCAACAACCCTCAGATCTCTAAAAAAAAAAGATCAGATTTCTCTTCTTGGAATCACCTTGACATCAAGCCTCTCCTGGCATAAACACATTATAACCATTGCCTCCTCAACTTCCAAAAACTAGGACTTCTCTTTTGTTCAGGGTATTATTTCACTCCCATACAGTTAACCTTAGACAAATCATAAATCTATCCAGCTGTTGAATATTGGGGTGGAACTCCTAAGAGCACATTAAAAATATTTGACTCAGTACAGAGAAGGGCAGTTGTATTGATTAATAACCTATCTCTTACCAACTCACTCCACCCACTTTCACATAGGTGTATGGTTTCTGCAATAAGTATTACTATTATTATTACTATTATTACGGGCAACTCCAGGGAGTCATTAGACTCATCGAGGGAGGCCCCAAATCATATTCATCACAACTATTTGACATTCATACAGTATCTATCATACCTCGCCTTAAACTCATTCACTGTCACAGCATCCACTACAGACTCAGGGAGCGCATTCCACTCATTCACTACTCTAAAAGTAAAGAACCCAGCTCTAACACCCCTACTAACCACACTTTTGCCCAGTTTCCATGGATGTCCCCTAGTCCTCCCACAACCAGCCCTGTTCTCAAAAATATCTTCTGAATTAATTTTATAGAAACCCTTCAGTAATTTGAATGTCTCAATCATATCTCCCCTCCTCTGCCTATCAACCAATTTTTGCAACCCACAAATCCTCAACCTGTTCTCATACGGTTCATTCCACAGACCTGCTATCATCTTGGTCACTCGCCTCTGGATCCTCTCCACCTCCTCCCCATCAAGAAGAAACCTAGGTGACCAAATCTGAGCACAGTAGTCTAGATGGGGTCTTATCAAGGCTCGATAGAGAGGAACAATAACCTGCTTGTCTCTGCTTGTCAACGTATTCCTCAGCAACCAAGTGATTTGATGAGCTGTTTTGGTCACTTTTGCAATGTGTCCCCTAAATTTCAATTCCTTATCTACCAACACTCCTAAATCTCGTGCCTCATCAATTTCCTGGAGCAGGGTTCCACCAATGCAGTAATCTGCCGCCAATCTTTTCACCCCAAAGTGCATAACCTTACATTTTGCCACATTAAACTGACAGCCATTCTCCTTAGCCCAGACCTCCAATCTATCCAAATCATCCTGCAAAATTTTGACGTCATCTGCATTCACTATTGCCCTACCCAACTTCGCATCATCCGCAAACAAATGAACTGTTCCTCTCAGATCATTTCCTATATCATTTATGAACAAATTAAACAGCAGTGGTCCAAGAACAGATCCTTGTGGCACACCACTAGTCACAGGTAAACCCGAGTAAACCACTCTCTGATATCTCTCCGTCAACCACCCTCCTATCCATCTCACCAACCCCATGTCCATTCCCATATGCTGCAATTTACTGATTAGAATTCCATGTGGAATCTTGTCAAAGGCCTTGGCAAGTATGTTCTATAAATATTCCCATGGCATATGTTCATGTGGAATAGCATCGATAATTCCTCCACTCTGTGCTAAATCTGTTGGAACATGTGCAACTGCCACTTTAAACCCACAGAACAAGTTTCTTTTCCTTTGCCTTCATCACTACTACTGCTTTATTGTGGAACAATCTTATCCCTTGTGTTTCCCAATTAAGTCATGACTCCGATCAATAGGAAATAACACGGTTACACTAAAGACAGAAACACCAAGCTGACATGGCATAGCCTCCACTTCCCCCATGAGCATCCGAAGACGATGCACTGTCGAAACGGCTCACACCCCATTACTCTGACCCGTGAACCTATTCCATCATATCCTTCCCCTTCTGAAAAAAATTGTTTCTATTTTCACCACCCCAAGTATTCTCTGCCCACCCTTAATAATAGTATATGTAAAAAAACCAGGTTTTTCAAAAAGATTCACATTGGTGAGGCAAAGATTCTCTTGCCTCACCAGTAAGTCTCCCACATTGCTCTACCCCCACCTTTTTCAAAACCCCTTCCTTTCAATCATACTCCTGTCAAACAGCAGATGAATATTGTCGCCACATGCCAGGATGCCACTGAATAAGAAGACAGCCAGCAACATCCTAAAAGTATATCCGAATTTTCCTTCTTATATTCTTCATATATTTATCTATGTAACACTTCAGTAATGCCGTAGAACTGAGTAAAAAGCCAATGGAATTATAAAAAGGGGAACTCCTAAAAAAAAAAAAAGGGCTAAATAGCCATAAAATTAATAATATACAAGCTTTTAAATCAAATGTGAACTAGTTTCTCCCTTCCCAATCACCCATACATGGTATAATATACTATAGGTTGATTGACCAACTTCTTGTGTATGGGCTCAACATAAAAATGGTATGAATATGAAGCTGGTGACATGGATAAGATAGTAGCTGAGGCATGCATTAAAGAGTAATATACAGGTGATTCCCTACTTTGAGTTAATTCATTCCCAGGGTGCATTTGTAAAGTGAAAACTCATAAAATGAGAATTTATTTCCCATAGAAATGATGCTTAAAACATGGGTTATGTTCTTAACAGTGGAATTTGACCAGAGTAGTGTTAAATAAGTCAACAAAACAGTAGTTTAAATAAATAAACATTTAACTATTTGAAATATAATTTAAATATATATAATAATACATACAATTGAAGTATTTTGGTAATATTTCTTGCAAAAATCTTTAAGTCATTTTCAGCTGCATATTTGCATATATAGGTGCTGGGGGGGGGGGCCTAGTATCATATTTCCTTATTTCTATTTTCCCTTATATTATAAGCACTCTTACTCGAGAATAAAATAAAATACTGTTAACAGATCCCTTTTATTTGATTCTCTAGGTCTAGGTTTTGAGCATATATATCATTAGTGACTTGAATGAATAAAATCTAAATGTGGGAATTCTGTTCTAGACATAGTAGTTTCTTCAGTTATCAGTGTAGTAGTCTCATGGACAAATGATCTATTACCTGATGCTTTCATAAACATCCATTCTACAACAGGATTTGAATGCATGCCTCCATTCTTGTATGTACATGAAATGGGGCAGGAGGGAAGCAAATTAATGCAAGTACAATATGCTAAACATTTGGAATGAAATCTTGTTTAGATGAATGTTAAATTACTTAAATAAAAGAACCAATAGGCTTCACTTAAATGAATGTTAAATATTATGTATCAAGAAATTTGCATTTCTGGTTTAAAAAAAAAATCTAAATTTTAAATGTGTGAAATTATTATTATTATACTCATTTATATCTATTTACATTATTTTAACTCCCATGCTTTTTGAAAACAAACTCTTACAAGTTTGTTTTCAAACTCATAAGAGTTTGAAATTTTTAGTTAGTCCAAGTCTTTGTAGTCTTTGTTTAGGCAATTGATAGAATTCCTATTCTTTTAACAGAGTTGATACATTGAATATCAGACTCATCAACTAATCTCTTAACTAATCCTCATCAACCTAAAGACAAACTCAGGCCTTTTCACATTCAGGAGTATGTGAAGTGCCCTGTACCTGTGACCTGGCTTACCATTGATAGACAGGTAGATCTGTTTACTGTAAACCTACCTTTACAGGTCACTACATACAACAAGATTCAATCCATCATCCATCTCACAAAATAAGCATCTGCAAATCTTTGCTCATGTTATCTGCTCCAATTCGCAAACCCTACAGCAAGAAAACTGAATACCATCCAGTGCATCATAGTACAGAATGGCTTCACCTCAAGAAGTTACATCCTGGAAACATACAAGCCTAATCTCAAGAACCTGTATGGTGAGTCCATATCCCATTGCATATCCTATCTTGGAGACATTTGCAAAGAGATTCTGAAAAGATAGTTTTCTTCCCTATCAGCAAAATCTCGTCCTGGTTACCATCCATGAAAGATACTCCCGCCCCCCCCCCCCCCTGTCTGTGGTGTTTAATAGGTTCAGTGGAAGTGCCTCTGCTGATGCTTTGGACAAACAGGACATTCAGTTGAAAAATCACTACTAGAACAGCTATCTTATATCAAGAACAAACCTGAAAAACTTATTATGGTCAGCATGAAGTGGACACTGGTCACAGTATCCTCTGGTCCATTACTCACCTTTTATATTGGTGCTATTTTAGGTTTGAACAGTTATTTAAAGAGAGTACTGAAGCACTTCTACACTTCCCAAACTTAAATTGAAATGACTGCCTGTCTATTGTAAAGATTTGGGAGTCTCATCCTTATAAATTGTCGGTGGCAACCAATAGTGTGCTATCCCCCCCCCATCCCGTGCACATTTCTTATTATTTTTATTATTGTGTTTTAATATAATGCTGTATTATTCTATCATTTTCTTTATCTAAATCTAATTTTGTTGATCTTTGTATTTCAAATAATTTTAGTTTTGGCTTTAATTGTAATCCCATTTGATTTTGTAACCACTGTATAGTTGTATTCCAGCATTGTTGCTCAGCTCTGTAAATAGGATTAACATTCTTTGTTCTAACATCACCTTATGATTATGCTGATGTACTGATGATTGGCTGTTAATTTTGGGGCAAAATTGCAAATATAAAAAATTATTCTTTCTTCTTGTGTATCTAATAATCTTTAGTGCCATTAAAAACTGGGAAGATATGTTGATTGACAACATCTACCTTAGAGAACATAAGAAATACATTTGTCACCATCATAATGTCAAGTAGGGAATGGCAGAACCATGCTTTGGATGCCCCTTTACATGGAATTAAATGCAAAAAAATCAGAAGTGCTACATGGAGTTATTACAAGTCGGAGAAACTGTTTTGGAATCAGCAGCCATAAACTGCTGTGGTATGGATGTATCAAGTTCCCAAAAATCTGGGAGACTGTCATTTTATCAAATTAATAGCTCTCTTTATCTAACAATAGATGACACCAAACTAGAACTTTAGTTTGCTGTGTTGTCTGTTACAATTTTAATTCATTCCCACTATTAACTAATTGTTGCTATTTGCATATTGTGATGCTGTTTGTGCATCTGAAGATGCTGGATATAAAACTAGTGAAATATCATCACTAGTTGGGAAGATTGAGGGCATGAGAAGCAGAGGAAGACTGCAAAAGAGTTTGAATGGACAACATAAAGGAACTTACCCACTTGAACTTACAGTTGCTGAAAGAAAGGACGAGAGGCCAATTGGGATGGAGACTATGTTAACAAGATCACCAAGAGTCAAAAATGACTGGATGGTACATAACAACAACAAATAAGTAAATATTTATTTTGTTATTATTGTTTTGTGTTGTGAATTAAACCATAAAAAATCTAAGATGAATAATCTCTAAAAGTTGTCTCACATCATTTTATTTTATTGTTGTGCATAGTTAATTTTTTTTTAGTTTAGTTTATGGAATGTGTAATAAATATAAAATAAATTTATAATTTAGTTTCCATTGTTTTTATTTTCACTAGGTCATTGTCTTCTTCTTGGAGTTAATTCAGAAGGTATTCTGATGGTGAATCCTACCGACAAAGGCATTTTGAATGCGTATCGCTATTGTGATGTGGAATCTGTAATGGTCGACCCTAGTGATAGTTTAGTTACTATTAACTTGCTTAAAACACTGCCAGATACTCACAAATGTTTTATATTTGAAACTTCACAAAAGCATGAGGTAGCCAATCTTATTGCCAGTTATTCTCCTGCCCATGCAAATTGGCTGAGACCTACTTATGAGCTGGGTTGGAGAGTAAGTATGCTTTACAGTTATAGTATTATGGTATTATTAACTCAAAATCATTTTGACTGTTCTTATATAAATATAGTCATTTCTGTAATTTTGTGTAGAATAAGTTTCAACCATATAAGACACTTTTTGATTACCTCCCATGTACTTCTGATTTCTCATCAAGCTCTGTTTTTAAATTTCCAATATTTCTACACTAAGAAGTGTAAGCAAAACATTTGTGATCTGTTGCCATGAGTTGTCTTCCAGTTATACCTTAGTAACTATAAAGTCTTTTGTCATCTTGCATGCACTTCCTCACTTCAGTCTATACCTCTTCATTATGACTGAGTCTGTAGCAGCACCTAACTGTGTATTTTGTACTCTTAATCTGTACCTCATACCAAATAACCTTGAACCCATCATGTGTATTGCTCATACTATCACAATCATTGCCATCTGGTTGTATGTTAGTACTGCGACTAATAGCTAACATGATTTCCCATTCTGTCTATCCATCCTACATCGAATCTGAATTTACTGCATCCAACATATTCTATTCTTAGGATATCCTCTTCTGCCAACAAGGTTACTCATGCCAATAATTTTTGCCATTACTAAGAACTTTCTTTTCTTCCTGATGCTTTGAGAATTAGTGAATATACATGATAGCTGACTACCAGCCTGATTCCTTATCCCACTGTCACCACACATTAGAGGCCCTGTACTTCTGGTACTTTCATTGTCTGATAAAACTACTCATGGCATTCTTGGGGTCATCTCTACCATGTCTTTTTTTCTCTCATACAACATACATACTCTGTCATAATTACAGTCAAGTCAACTTCTCACCTTTTAATACTTGTGCTCAAGCTCTTATGCAACTATCCTGACACTTCAGGTTATTTGCATAAATTATAACCTTTTTGCATACTTATGGACAAAAGGTTATAAAAATATTGCACATTTATTATTGCAAATTTGTGTTCTGGGTTAGAGAATCTGGATTCCCTGCTAGAGAGAGAGAGAGAGAGACCAAATATATGAAATTCTTTTAAACCACTTCAAGCCTGCAGGAAGCAAGATGATGGTTTCACACTGTTATAATGAAAATCATCTGGCACCTGCTACTTATATTTATTCACTTTTTCACAGAACAATTTCTCCAGCAACACTAAATCTATTTAAGTATAAATCTATTCTGTCATCACCAGTACATCAGCATTCTACACACTATTTTTTGCTTCACAGAATAAAGCTAGACTGCTCCCTCGAAGCTATGATCATCAAGCAAAAATTGTCATACTTTGGACATATTATGCAAGCCAATGACAGTCTGGAAAAGATGTTGATGCTTGCTAAAGTTGATGGAAGCAGGAGAAGAGGAAGACCAAGAATTTGATGGATGGATGGAGTTAAAGAAGCAACTGGAATGTGCTTGGAAATTCTGAAAGGCCAGGGACAGATCTGAATAGAGAATGTATGTTCATAGAATCACCAGGAGTTGAAAATGACTCGATGGAACATAACAACAACAAACTATTGAGACAATTTGGAAAAGTGATGATGAGTGCTTGAAGAAGCTGAAACTTTAATTTTAGCGACAGTTAGTGTTTTGCAAAGTGGAGATATAAATTAACACTATTGAATTTTAAAATAATGCCACATGAACAAAATATTAATCAATATTTAGATAAAATAAAATGAAATGAAGATATAGAAATAGAATGACTTAATATAAAAACAATACTAAATACAGCAACAAATAAAAGCTTAGGAAAGACCAAAAAATTTAGTAAAATGAAAAAACTAAAGATATGAGATGATACAATCATAAATGGTTAAGCAGTAAAAGATTAGAAGATATAAAAGAATAAAAATAGAATATAAAATAATAAGAGCAATAGCTAAAAGAGAAGTCAGAAAAAGGAAGTAGCAGGGTTTTCCCTCCTGGAAGATTGGGTTTTTTTATCCCACATACAGACAAATCGGCCTTGAGAACACACACAATTTACAAACAAGAATACTAGTGGTCATGGTGGGCAGTAGATGGTGTTCATGTAGGTGATGATGGTAGTAGAGGTTCACTGTAGGTGATGGAGACAGAGAGCTGTAGAGTAGATGCTCCCCCAATGAGTCTTTGGACTCCTTGGAGGTGTCACATAATAATAATAATAAAGACATAGAGAATCATGGAACAAATCTGTTTCTAATTTAGAACATGATTTATATAAAATAAGACCCAATGTATGAAAATTTTGAAACATTTAACTACAGATACTAGAGAAAACGTAAAATTAAACACCGAATTGAAATTAGAGGAATTTCTATACAGAGTTGTGGACAGATAAATATTTTAATCTGTCCACAAAAAAAAGATACCTAGCAAACATTTAATGAAAATGTTAAGGTAATAACTAAAGAAGAATTAGAAATCAGCTTGAAAGAAACAAGAAATGGAAAATCACCTGGAGAAGATAAGTTATGTTCAGAATTATATAAATATGCAGGAATAAGGTTTAAAGAAAGACTTTTCTTATTTTTAAATAAAATCTATTCAACAAGTAACCCACCAATAGAATGAAAAAAAGCAATAGTGATCCCTATCTTTAAAAAAAAAAGGTAGTAGAGATGATCCTAAAAATTATAGAGGTATAATTATTCTAAATTCCTGTTATAAAATATTAAAACATTATTTTAGAAGTACAAAATAGATTTAGAAAAGGATGATCGTGTATATACCCTGCTTTTTACCTAAAATTAATAATAGAGAAAAGAAGAGAATACAATTTAGAAACACATATTACATTTATTGACTTTGAAAAAGCATTTGATAAGAAGTATTTTATTTAACATATTAAAAGAAAGACAAATACCAATTAACATCCTAAAAGCTATCATAAGTATATATATGAAAATAATTAAATACAAATAAGATTAAATTATGAACTATTATATCCAAGAGAGAGAGAGAGAAATCAAGGAGTTTGACAGGGACGTCCTCTTTCAGCAGCTCTTTAATATTTATTTAAATGAAATAATAAAATGGAATGGAAATTTCCATCGAGGCATTAAACTTTCTCCTACTGTGAACTTAAACACTCTCCTTTTTTGCCGATGACCAAATAATAATTACAAATTCTGAAGATAACTTACAGAAAGGCATTTTATATCTAAATGAGATTGCAAAGATTATAGAATGATAATATCAACAGAAAAATCAAAAACAATGGCCTTTAACACGTTCATTGCCAATCACGCGATAGCGCGCGATGCGAGCCCTCACCGAACGGCCGATCACGCGTTATCGCGTGGACATCGCTAACTAAATAAAAAAAATTAAAAAATTTGCCGACCACACTAAATTCCAATTTTCAGCTTGGCAATGAAAGTGTTAAAGGACAAGATCCAGTAAGAACTAAAATAGTAATAGATAACAAGATTTGAGAACAGATGAATTCATTTAACTACCTAGGACATATGATTACATATGAAAATGAAAAATATATAACCTCAAAATTGCGAAATATTTAAAAATAACAGGTGTAATGAACTCTATATTTACCATATTTTCCGGTGTATAAGACGCACCCAAGAAATTTAATACAATTTTCTGGAAAAAAACCTAACACAAAATATCTCAACACGTCATCTCAATACTGATAAACATCGGTAACTGATTACTCGGATAAGATATTATGAAACTTGAATAGGGACTCCCCGTTCTTAGCCAATGACGTGCTAGAAGTCACGGGAAGGTTACGCATCAATTTGATTGCACCATTAACCACATACAAAGATCTTGGAACATAAAAGGGAGTGCGTATGACTTTGAAAAGAGGAAACAATCTTTACCTTCATTATATAAGACGCACCCTATTTTTAAGATGAATTTTTAAGGTAAAAAAGTGTGTCTTATACACCGGAAAATATGGTAAATCTAACCTAGTTCAAAAACAAACTAGACTAAAAAGATACATTAGCCTTACCAGTCCTACTGTATGGAAGTGAAATCTGGACAATAAAACAAAAAGTCAAAGAAAGATTAATAACAGCTGAAATAAAGTTTGAGAAAAACTGCAAAGTATACTCTATGTTGAAAGTATTTTACCTTGGGTATAATAAATGTTAAAGATACCAAGCTATTTTAAACCTGATTTTACTCCATTTCCCAAGTAAGCAAACAGACAAACAAGTGAAGTTTGCGCCTGCAAGTGTTGCAAGTCTAGCTGACCCTGCACGTAGTGCAAGACCAAGGCAACTCTTGGTAAAAGTAGAATAAGCTCTGATCACTAATCTTAATATTTACCCTTAATGCAAAGCACGTCTCCTGGAGGAGATGTATGATGCTTTGTATTAAAGGCAAGAGGCCACTACCCAGACCGGTTTCGACCTTTATTGAGATCTCATCAGTGGGAGCCAGGCTAGAAATACCAAGATTTTAGTAATACAGAGCTTATAAGTATTTTACCAGAACAAGTTACCATAAGGTGTTTTAACCTTATTAAATAAAAATCTCAGGAGGAGATATAAATGTAGAACGTATTTTACCTTGGGTATAATAAATGTTAAAGATACCAAGCTATTTTAAACCTCGTTTTACTCCATTTCCCAAGTAAGCAAACAGACAAACAAGTGAAGTTTGCACCTGCAAGTGTTGCAAGTCTAGCTGACCCTGCACGTAGTTTAAGACCAACCAAGAGTTGCCTGGTCTTGCACTACGTGCAGGACCAGGATGGCAGAATCCATTCTTGTTCTACAGTACATACCCACTGCTGGATATAAGCCTCCCTTTTAACTTTCCAGTTGTTTCTATCTGTACTTAATCTCTACCATCTCAAGTGAAACTTGGCAATACCTTTCCTTGTCCATCTCTATTTACGTGAGTTATGATACTTCACAATATCCTGTACTGAATTATTTCTATTTCTTGTTCTAATTATTTCTAATTCTGTTCTAATTCTATCCCCCTTTTTCATTCTTTCTTTCTTCCAGGGCTCTTTTGGCCACATGCACCTGTCTTCCTAAACATTTTTTAGTGTTGACCATGTCTCACTTCCATAGGAAACACTGGAATAATGAAGATATTACATGCTTTCTTTTTAACGTGCAGGTAAATCTCCTAACAGGTAGTCTTTATACAGCCCAAATGCTTTGTGTGATTCTTTTATTTATTTTTTATCTTGTTTTTCCTTAAAACTAATTAATTGTCCAAGATAAATATAGCCATCCACAAACTGTTAATTTTAGTTCAATTTGATCTGAATTTGTAATCAGTTGTGTTAGTTAATTTTAAACTTTTTTTTTCCTGCTTTCTCTGTCAAGGTAATTTAGCATTTCCTGAGCTCTTTGTTTTTCCTCCTAACAGAACATTATCATCTACAAAACATAAATTATTTAGATTTCTTCCATTGATGTTAATTCCATAGTTTTCTCCCATCAGACATTATCTACTGTAGCAAAAAAGCAAACAATTTGAGTGATAGCAGACCTTTTGCCTCACTCATCTCTCCATGCCTAATTTCTTTTCCTGCTATTTTCACTTTATACCAGCTGTTGAATTGAGATATATAGTTTTTAATAATCATGATACACCTTGGTGGGATGGCTTGTTGTTTTAAGCTGCTTATTATTTCTGACTGATATAAAGAATTAAATCCTTCTCAAAATTATAAATGATTGATATGCAAGAAGATGATATGTATTTACCTTTTTTCTGTTGCTGCTTGAGTAAAAGTGCAAGTATGATCTATTGTAGAGAATCTCACTCTGAAGCCTGCATGTTCATATGGCTGTGTGTCATCCAAAATCATGTGATTATATTTTGAATAATCTATATAATTTTGTACCATTGTTATAGGTCTTGATATCATTGCTTGCTGCTTTTATATAAGATAACACTGGCCAACAAAAAAAAAATTTTTTTTCTGCTGATTATGATCTGACACTTGTTTTTTACTAATTTGGGTGCGCTGATTTCAAATATCAAACCCATTTTTCTCTATCATATCAGGTTTTTCCTCTATGGCATTTTCTTTTTGCTAATTTGTAAGTTTTTGATAGTTTTAAGGAGGCAGTACTATTTAGAGGATCAAAAAAATTGATTTTTTAATATTATTTTCTGAAAGTATGTACTTTTAAAAATCTGTTCCTAACTTTTTATCAACAAATTCGAAAAATTTCCAAAGATATAGCCTATTATTCAAAGCGGTGTGCAGATCAGAATCGGAGCGCTCACCGCTCTCGCTTGTTAGTAAACGAATAAATGCGTAAGAACCTGCAACGGCACGTACTGGCGCTTTGAATGTGAGAGAGGCCGATAACTGACCTAATACATTTAGGTGATGAAAAGTAGGCGATGACAACTGCCTAAAACAAGTGAATGCTATATGCGTCATAGCGGACAAAGAACGATCGAAATCAGTCAATCGTTAATCGATCGTGAAAGTATGATGAGCGCTTATAATGTTTCAATAAAGTCTCTGATTTTTTTGTCTTGTTAATTGCATGTTAGTCGGCAGTGAAGAAAATACATCATGTCTACTACTCGAAATTGTGTCAATAGTGTAGATTCCTTCTGCTTCATTTGTGGCAGCTTTACTGTTCCCAGTCAAAGGACAAATATCACTGATTTCGTTAAGAAAGTATACTTTGCATACTTTGACATAAAAATTGCAGATCAGGACAAGTCATGAGCTCCAAATAAAGTGTGTAAGTCATGTGTAGAAAATTTACGACAGTGGAGCAAGGGAAAACGCCAAAAATTAGCTTTTGGCATTCCAGTGATTTGGCGTGAACCGAAAAATCACGTAGATGATTGCTATTTTTGTTTAGTTCAGACTTCTAGTTATAATAAGAAGAATAAGAAAAAAATTGTGTATCCAGATCTCGACTCAGCAATTCGGCCAGTTGCTCATTCCAATGAAATAGCCGTGCCAATTTATAACGGACTTCCTTTACTTGAGAATGAGCATGATCGGGATATGCCAGATGTTCTTGAGGAGCAAGACCCGGATGTTGATTTAGACAATGAAAATTTGATTTCTAGTTCTGGACCGCAATTTTACTCAAGCGGAATTGAATGACTTAGTAAGAGATTTGGGCCTATCAAAGGAATCATCAGAATTGTTAGCTTCAAGATTAAATGAAAAAAACTTACTGGAGCAAGATACGAAGATAACTTTTTATCATAGCAGGGAAAGTAATCTTGTACAATATTTTAAACACGAGTGTGGGTTTGTTTACTGTAACAATGTGTCAGGTTTACTAACTGAAATGAGTGGCGTTTATTTATCGACAGTTCAAGCAGAAGTCTCAAGTGTGTCTTACTACACAATGGGAATGTATATGGCTCAATTCCTATTGGCTGTTCAGTCCACTTAAAGAAAACATATGAGGACATTAAAAAGGTTCTGAAGTTATTAAAATATACAGACCATAACTGCATCATCTGTGTGGATCTTAAAATGGTGAACTTTTTACTTAGCTTTCAAAGAGGATATACAAAGTTTCCGTGTTTTCTATGCTTCTGGGATAGTCGAGCTAGAAACCAACACTGAAGTCAGAAACATTGGCCTCTTAGAATATCCTTAAATGTTGGAGAACAGAATGTCATAAATCAACCTTTAATCGACAGAGAAAAAATCATTTTTCCACCTCTACACATCAAACGAGGTCTTATAAAGCAGTATGTTAAAGCTTTAGATTTACAAGGTGACTGTTTCCAATACATATGTGAAAAATTTCCACGACTTAGTTATGAAAAAATTAAAGCCGGTGTATTTGATGGACCGCAAATTAGAACTTTAATGAGAGACCCAAATTTCATCAACTCTATGAACGAAATTTAGAAAGAGGCCTGGACTTCATTTACGATGGTTGCGAATAATTTACTTGGAAACAAAAAAGCTTGCAATTACAAAGATCTAGTGGAAACAATGCTTGAAAATTTCCAGCGCCCAGGTTGCAACATGAGCATAAAGCTTTATTTCCTATACAGTCATCTTGATAGATTTCCCGAGAATTTAGGTGCTGTAAGCGATGAACAAGGCGAAAGATTTCATCAAGACTTAAAAACTATGGAAGATCAGTACCAAGGAAGATGGGATTTTCACATGATGCCTGACTACAGTTGGAGTATTCAAAGGGATTGCCAAAACAGAACACACAGCAGAAATTGCTACAAACAAAAATTTATTCCCTGAAACTCGTGTAAGTAAAATTGCTATTTTTTTATAACTATTCTTGTAATTTTTAATGAATATTGTTAACTAGTTATGTATCTAATTATCGGCCTCTCTCACATTCAAAGCGCCAGTGCGTGCCGTTGCAGGTTCTTACGCATTTGTTCATTTACTAACAAGCGAGAGCAGTGAGCGCTCAGATTCTGATCTGCGCACCGCTTTGAATAATAGGCTATATCTTTGGGAATTTTTCGAATTTCTTGATAAAAAGTTAGGAACAGATTTTAAAAGTACATACTTTCAGAAAATAATATTAAAAAATCGATTTTTTTGATCCTCTAAATAGTACTGCCTCCTTAAAACTATCAAAAACTTACAAATTAGCAATAGAGAAAAATGGGTTTGATATTTGAAATCAGTGCACCCAAATTAGTAAAAAAACAAGTCTCATATAAAAGTCAGCAAAAATTGTGTTGGACTGTGTAATCATTGATTTATGCCATTGAATTTTTTTCTGTTATTACAGTATCATTGAACATATCCAATGTGGCATTATGAAACTGTGAACCTTATAATTTTATGTGTTCTGCTAATGTACCATCCTCTGCAAGACTTTTATTATTTTTTGCTGACTTCAGGACTTTTCATAATTCTTCTGTTATGATATGTGGTTCTGTGTCTACCTCATCTAAATTTAAAAGATCTGTATCTGTTTCTTTGCCTGTGTATAGGTCTCTATAAAAATAAGAACTCCATATTTCCATTATTTTTTATCTGTTGTGTTGTACAATTCCTTGCTTATTTTTTGAATCTTTACTTTGAATCTAATTTTGTTTTGTATTTTCATATTTAGGTGAAATTGACATTTGAAGATCGCCAGAAGCTTTATCATGATGTTGTGAACTGCCGCCGTACCTTAGTTGATAGCGGGATACTGCGTAAGCCTCAGGAAGAAAACATTGGTCTCTTCAGAAGCACATTAAGAAAGTAACCAAGCATTCTTTTCATTTATCGGTAACCTTAATTGGTATTTATTTACAGAATCACTCAAAGCTTTATCATACAAACCATATCACATGCTTTTTAATATTAAGTGTAGAAATAAAAATATATTCTTTCCTAAACCCAACCTTATCTTTATGAAAGATGGAATTGAACATATTACTAAATTAGACTTCACAACGTTGAGGCTATATTTTCAATAAAAATGTTACATCTCCATTGAATTTATGATATATGATATGAATATATGAATTTAATATTAGGCAAAGTTCTAACCAAATTCTCATTTCATACTATATCACAGTTTAACATTAATGCTGAAATGTAATTTATTTACCCTAAACGCTTACTGTTTATGAAAGAAAAATATACATAGATCAAATAAATTACGTTATTAGACTTCACAACATTGAGGGTATATTTTAATCTCTAGTATATGAATGAGAATGTTGGGAAAACTGTGTATGTTGCAACTAGCTTTAATCAAAATTTTCAACTATTGCGATTATACTAAACTTCAAGATAGTTGCAAGCAAATTATCAGCACATACCAAATGATTAACAACCTGTCTCTTTCGCTAATTCACTCCACTCTCTTTCACACAGATATTTAGTTTTTGCTGCTTGCTGACCAAATATTTTGTTGGTCACTTGCACCAGAATTGGTAGCATTAATTTTCCCACTCTCTCCTTCAAATTTGTTAAAACGCGTGCTACAGCTGTACAACCCTATTAACAATATCAAATCAGTTCATTATCAAATTCAGAACAAATTTGTCTTTCTCTTCATTCATTAGTTCTGCTGCTGTTCTTTGTGACAGATTTCCCATCTTATGTATTTCCAGAAAAGTTAAATCTGCAGATTTTTGAAAATTTACAAGGATTTCCCTTTCCTCCTGAGCTTTCTGCCTATACAGGTTTAGCCTAATAAGTTGTAGGTTAAACAAATTCTTGTGGTTATCAGATTGCTATTAAAAAAAAAAAAAAAGTAATCAAAGCAATATCAGAACACTGGTTATTTAGAGAAGTTAGGGAAATGTAAATTGCATCAGAGTATCTGTTCATAACCAAGATAGTTGCATTGTCTCTGACTCAGAAAAGTTGCCATGCAATCTGGACTTAAAATGTTTACGAAATGTAGAATTTTCATTTAAGAATAAAAACTATTATTATCATCAATAAACCTCCATGGAGTCGAGACTCATTGTGGGAGATCTCCCTCTCACATGCACACAGCTCATCATACCTCGACTTAAAATGCATTCACTGTCCCTTCATTCACCACACTCTCAGGTAATTCATTCCGATCACCCACCACTCTCCATGCAAAAAATCCACTTCTCACTCCCTTGCTCACACCTACCTTATACAGCTTCCAGGGATGGTTTTGTTCTTCCCCATCTCCAGATATTCTATGAAAAATCTCACCCACATCAATCTGGTAATTACCCCTTACCAACTTATATGTCTCAATCATGTCTCCCCTCTTCCTTCTATCCACTGGGTTCTGTAATTTGCATTCTCTCAATCTGTCCTCATATTCCATATTTCAGAGACCACACCACAAACCAACTTAGTCAATCATTTCTGAACCCTCTCTAACATCTCATCATCCTTTTGAAAACCTGACGACCAAATCTGTGCACAGTAATCCATATGCAGCCTCATCAAAGCCTTGTACAATGGAATCAAAACATCCTTCCTTCTACACGTCAGTGTTAGCAAAATGTCCATGAAATTTTAAGTTCCTACTCACCATCACCCCCAGATCATTCATCTCCTCTAAAATATCCCCACTAATTCTATACTCTGCATCCCATCTTTGCTTCCCAAATTTTACAACCTTACTTTGCAACATTAAACTGACATCCCCACATACTCGCCCATTCAGACAGTCTATTTAGGTCCTCTTGTAAAGTTACAATATCTGCTGTACTTCTCATAATACTCCCCAACTTTGCATCATCTGCAAACAACTGTACATCACATTTAAGCCCTTTCCAGTGGTCCAAAACAGTCCCCTGGGGCACACCATTAATGACTCTCCTTTTCTGGGATATCACTCCTTCCATACATAACCGGCTGATACCTATCAGGCAGCCAATCTCCAATCCAACCCCATCTGTTCCATTTTAACTACTAGTTTGTCATGTGGCAATCTATCGAAAGCCTTTGCAAAATCGAAGTATACTGCTGTATATGCATCCCCGTTGTACAATGCATTCGTTACATTGTTATAACAATTTTTTTAAGCAGTTTGCTAAAACACAACCTTCCTTTTGCAAACCCATGCTGTCTATTAAAGAGAATTCTACTGCTGTCAACCCAGTTCTGAATCCTTGTCCTCATGCTACTCCAACACCTTGACCACAACTTCAGACAGGCAGATTGGCCTATAATTCAAAGCCTTAGTCTTATCACCCCTTTTATGAGGCGGAACAATTTTGCCATCTTTCCACTACTTTGGAACCTGGGCTAAACTGAGACTTATGTTAAAACATGTATGTTAAAGCTGTTGTTACTCTGTAACATTCCCTCAAGATATATCATCAAGTCCCATGGCCCTGTTTACATCAAGTTTACTCAATTCCTCATATACCTTCTGCTCACTCATCATCATTGGTTCATTCCCCATTCTCACTGCTCTAAGTTCTGTATTATGTTACAATCACAAGGATGGAATACTTTAATATATTGCTCATCAACCACCTATACTATATCCTCCTCAGTGCTTATCATCCTCCCCTAATCATTCTTCCTTCTACTGGCCATGCACCGCAAAAGCTCCCTAGGATTTCTTTTAGTGCTATTTGCTATCTAGTGCTCAAACTATAGCACAGGTTTGACGATGACAAACTTAGTAGGCAGCTTGAAGCACTGATAGAGCATATGAATCTACAAGGTAATGTTTGAAGGAAGCAATATCAAACTGTAAATCAAAGGTCAGAAAGATAAATCAGACAGGAGTTGGATGGATTATCATCGTTAAGCAGAATATGGGAGGGGAAAAAAAGAATATTATGGAGGGTATATAAGGAGAAAAATGATTACATAGTTCACAAGCAGTAAGAGGCACAGGCAAGAAGGGTGATCACTTGGGTAAGTAAGGCAAAATTAGATTATGAAAGGAAATTAGCCAAGCAGGACAAATGAAATCTCAAATAGTTTTTTTTACATCAGAAGTATAAGGAAGATTGATTTTATTGAAGTTATTGATAATGTTAATGAAAATTGATGCTTCAAAGATACTTGTGACATAATTGTTAGACAAGATTACACTTGCACTCAAAGAAATAAAATAATAAACTTTAATTTCCAGATATTTTAACCTGAAATTTACAGGTCATCATGAGTAGCAGAAAGGTTAGATACAAGGTAGTACCAGCTGCATGGATGTTATAAAAGGAACAATGCAATATATATATATATATATATATATATAGGGAAACCCTGACTACCATCCATTGGATATCAGGGCAGCTCTGAATATATTGAATAACGAGTCGTAGACCAGTGGTTTTGGGACTGGTGATCCCATGTGAAAATATTGCCATTCACCAACCTGCAACAGGCCAGTGTGGTAAATTTATGGCCCAATCTTCCAAGATGGGGTGCTTAAGGGTCAAAGCTGTATAACTGAGAGGAGACCTCCACATAGCCTTTAAAGGAATGCAGAGAACCGACCAGGGCTTCTGACCTAATGTCCAATCCTCACCTTCTCGTGGTGCACCCTGTTGGGTATCTACTTTGATACTGAACGAACGAGGATGGGCTGGCAATTTGGGATTTAGCCGACCAAATTGTATTCTTATTGGTTAAACCAAAATAAAAAATGATGGTACAACATGACAAAATTTCATGCCGGCTGGGGCGTCGCCCGGTTAAACAAGACCCCCGTTGTTTTCGCCAGGGAACCAGGGCGAACAGCGAAAAGTCAGCTACTGGAACAAATCTGAAAACAAACCCCAACTCAACATCACCAGAGTTAAAGATCGGTACTATCAACATAAGAATGAATGGCAAAGAAATGGAGCTAGCCGAGGAATTAGATAAGTACCAGATTGACATAATAGGGGTGACTGAAACAAAAAAGACCAAAACTGGTGAGATCTTTCTGAGCAATAAATACAAAATGTTATATTCAGGCAATGACAATCAAGGAAAAGAAGGAGTAGCCATAGTATTCAACACAAAATACGAGGCTAATCTTCTTGAATGGCAGTCAGTCTCAAGTAGAGTAATGTTGGCAAATATGAGAATGGGAAACTGGATAATGAGACTTATTTGTGCCTATGGTCCCACAGAAGGTTCTACTAAGGTAGAAGTGGAGGAATTTTTTGACGCTCTGGAAAAAGCAACTGACACAATGAAAAAGGAAAAGTTGGTCCTTGTTGGGGATCTAAATAGCAGAGTAGGAAATGATTGTGAGACATACAAAAATATTTTGGGAAAATTTGGAGAAAAGAGCAAAGCTAATAATAATGGCAAATATCTGTTGGATTTCTGCTCAGGACATGGACTGGTTATTACTAACACCATGTTCCAACATAAAAATGTGCACAAATTCACATGGAGAGAAGAGGCTAGGAATAAGAAAAGTCTCATTGACTATGTTATTGTTGATAGTGATGTTTTCTCCCTGGTGCAGGACACCAGAGTGTACAGAGGATTTGAAATTGGAAGTGATCACTATTTAGTCTTGCGCAGGATAAAATTGAATTTCATATTGAAAAGAATAACATGTAAGAAAGTTTTAAAGCAAATAAAAGTTGAGCAGCTCTCAGATGTGAACTGTAGACTAAAATACAGAAAGATTATTGAAAGATTATTCACTGGCAAATTCTGAAGAAAACATTGATTGATTCTGCCAGAGAGGCATGTGGTGAGGTTGTGTGCAAGGATAAAAAAATCAGAACTCCCTGGTGGACACAGGAAGTTAAAGAGGCAGTACAGGAAAAGAAGAAAGCATATCAAAAGTTCCTGGCAAATAAGTCAGCTTTTACTCTTACAGAATACAGAGACAAATGTAAGAAAGCTAAACAGTGTGTAAAACTAGCTAAACAAAAGTCATGGGAGGACTTTGGCAAGAATATAGAAAATAAATATCAAGAAGGTGGCAAAACATTCTGGAGGTTGTTGAAGAAGCTTAGGAATGGAGGAAAGAGTGCTGTAAAAGGAGTAAGAGATGATAAAGGTGACATGAAAACAGGAGAAAAAGATATCCTTGAAGTATGGAGTAATTACTTTGAAAAACTGCTAAATGAAACGAGCAGTGATGACAGCACAGTGATAAAAAACACTGACCAGGCATGCAGTCAGGAATACATATCCATACTTGAAGTAGAAAAAGCCATCAATGCTTGAAATGTGGAAAGGCAGCAGGAGTAGATGATATTCGACCAGAAATGCTGAAGTATGGTGGTATAAAAGTCTTACAGTGGCTGCACTGCATAGTTCAGAAGGGTTGGACAGAGGGACGAATTCCCGATGATTGGAGTAGAGCTCTCATAGTACCCATGTATAAAAAGGGAAATAAAATGGAATGTGAGAATTACAGAGGTATTTCCCTACTGAGTGTTCCTGGCAAGATCTATGCAAGTATACTTGAGAAACGGTTGAGAAGAATTGTGGAAGAAAAGCTTGGTGAAGAACAAGCTGGATTCAGGCCAAATAGAGGCTGTCAGGATCAGATCTTCACTTTACGACAAATAGTCGAGAAAGCATGGGAATATAACAAAGATCTGTATTTAAGTTTTGTCGATTTGGAAAAGGCATATGACAAGGTGCCAAGAGAGAAGCAATTCAATACGCTGCAGTTATATGGTGTCAGTGGGGCATTATATCAAGCAATACTTAGTCTTTATTTGAGTTGTAAGTCAGCAGTTAGAATTGAAGGAAGTACAGGAAGATGGTTTAATGTTAAATCTGGTGTGAGACAAGGATGTACATTATCCCCTCTGTTATTCATTATCTATATGGATCACATTATGAAGGAAAGTGGTATTAAACCTGATATCAAAATTGGAGATGTTAATGTCAGCTCTTTGCTTTATGCAAATGATGTTATACTTCTAAATAAATCCGCTACGAGTCTGCAAGATTCTCTGACTAAATTGAATAGCTGTTGTAATAGATATGGTATGAAGGTCAGCAATAAAAAGACAAAGACAATGAAAATAGGCAGAATCATTGAAAATGTCAACTGTGTTGTGAATGGAGAACCTGTGGAACAAGTAAAACATTTCAGCTACTTAATCACAATTTTTAGTGAAGATGGTAAATTAAATATAGAAATAGACAACAGAATCAGCAAAGCTGGTATGGTGGGAAGTCAATTGAATAAATTCATATGGAATAAGAGAGAAATAAGTCAGAACACTAAATTAGCTGTATACAAGACACTGTTCAAACCAGTTTTAACTTATGGATCTGAGAGCTAGGTCAGAAATAAAACACTTGACCAAAGACTAGAGACCGCAGATATGAGAGTCCTGAGAAAGATTAGAGGTGTGATCAGATGGCAATATCATATTAAAAATGAGGATGTTAGGAAAACTTGACATTGTCAGCATCCAGGAATGCATTAGCAGAGCTAATATCAGATGGTATGGTCACTTAAATAGAATGGGAGAGGAAAGATTAGCAAAACAAGTGTTCTCTGCCATGTTGGCAGATAAACGACCCAGAGGAAGACCAAGATATAGGTGGATTGATACGGTACAAAGTGCCTTAGACGATAGAAATATAAGATCTGATAATGTTGGAGTCTTGACAAGTAACAGACTGATTTGGAGGAAAATTGTAGATAGGAAGTTAGTAATGATGTAATTTTTTCATGTAGTACTGTCATATCCTGTACACCCCTTGAGGGTACATGGCAGGAATTTGATGATGATGATCTTCCAAGATGAATCAAACAGAAAAAAAAATGGCCTTCATTTCCCAGAGGCCAGATTGTTACTACCAATTATTATTAAATTACCAATTAAATATTAGCAGTTAAATATGAAGCTGCTAAGAATCCCCCAAGTAACAAGATCATGCTGCCATTGGAACCTAGGAACCTAGACCTTGGAACTTTAAACTGTAGGTCTCTGAGCAGTGAAGCATGGCTAACTGAACTAACTGAAGAGCTAAAATGACTGAAATGGGACATCCTCATACTGTGTGAAGTTGGACATAATAGTGAAGAAATTCTTCAATTAAAAAAATGGAGACATGCTGTGTTATAGAGGCCAAGATAAGGAAAGAATCAGTGGAGTTGGATTCATGATTAATAAAAAATGGAGAACAACATGTCTCCATTTTTTTAATTGAAGAATTTCTTCACTATTATGTCTAACTTCACACAGTCTAAGGATATCCCATTTCAGTCACTTTAGCTCTTCAGTTAGTTCAGTTAGCCATGCTTTACTGCTCAGAGACTTACAGTTTAAAGTTCCAAGGTCTAGTTTCCAATGGCAGCATGATCTTTTTACTTGGGGGATTCTGCAAATTCTATTAACCTTGCTCTCTATCATCTCTCATGCCAAATCTCAAAAATATACACCCTTAAGATCATCCAAGTGTACGGACCAACAGTAAGTCATACTGATGAAGTAATTGAAGCCTTCTATCATGATGTATCCCAATTTTATAATAAAGGAAAACATCATTTCAGAATTGCTTCAATGGGAAATTTTGGATATGGCATGAGAGATGATAGAGAGCAAGGTTAATAGAATTTGCAGAAAAAGAAAACCTGTACATCATGAATTCTTTTTTCAAGAAAAAAACGCGTAGGAAGGAAAAGTCCAAATGGGAAAACTAGTAAAATTGACTTTATCCTCAGCAATAAGAAAAACATATTTCTAGACTGCTCTGTTATAAACAACATTGGAAGTGACCATTGTATGGTACACGGTACGATTCAAATAAACTGCCAAAAAGAAAGAAGAAAAATGTTTTGAAGATCAAAGCAAAACATAGATGTATACAAACTAACATTAAAAAAAAGATATATTCCAACGTGAACCAAACAATAGATTTAAAAATCTTATAGATGACAATGCTGATCCATCAGAAAGTAATGACATTATCACTCAAAACCTTTTGCAATGCTCACTTGAAATAGCTGGTACCACAGAACAGAAACAATCAAATAACCTACAGTATAAAATTGAATATACTGAATTGTGCAAAACGATCAGAAAACGTATCACAGAAGAAATAAGAACATTATAAATTCATACAACAAACCATTAAAAACAACCATAATCTCAAAAAATCCAAACAGCAATAAACAAATAGTTGCAGTCAAACTACAAAATGGGACCATAACCAGAGATAGATATGCTATAGCAAAAGGAATTGAAGAATTTTACTCAGTATTATATCAGGATGATAAGTTAAATAAAGAAGAAGAAAACAATTATGAAATAGCTAAAGTACCACAGATTCTGCTAGAAGTTATGCGAAGCATCCATGGCTTGCAAAATGGAAAAGTTGCAGGTGAGGATGGAGTTATAGCTGAACTTCTAAAAGCAGGTGGAGAAATAATCTACAAAATCTTAGCAAAACTATTTACCTTATGTCTGAAGAAAAATGATGTACCAAGAAAATGGAAGAAGGCTACCCTAATTCTGATACATAAAAAAGTGACATAGAAGACTTGATGAACTGCTGACCCATCAGTCTACTATCGGTGGTTTATTTTACAAAGTGTTTACAAAAGTCTTAGTGAATAGGCTTTGTACAACTCTAGACTTAGCACAACCAAAAGAACGGGTGGGCTTTCGAAGTGGCTTTAGTATAATGGACCATATTCAAGTTGTAAAACAGATTATTGAACGATGTAATGAATATCAGTTACCATTATGTCTTGGTTTTATTGATTATGAAAAAGCCTTTGATTCAGTAAAAACTTGTGCAATACTTAAAGCATTATGAAACCAACAAGTGGAGGAGGAGCTATAGATCAGGACCATCAAATCAGCATACACTAATGCCACAGCAGCAGTTCATTTCAATATCTCTACTGTAGAAATACAGAAAAGGTATAAGACAGGGTGACACAATATCTCCAGAATTATTCACAGCATGCCTAGAAGAAATATTCAAACTTCTTGATTGGGATGAGAAAGGTCTGAAGATAAATGGAAGATATTAAGCCTTTTACTCTTCGCAGATGACATAGTTATCTTTACTTCAACTGCGCATGAATTACAGACTCGTATCCATGAACTCCAAATTGCTAGCAAAACAACTGACCTAAAGGAGACCTAAGTTATGTTCAATAGCTATGTCCAACCAAAAATAATAAAAAGCAGTAATGATGAAATTAAAGTAGATCGTTACACATACTTAGGACAACAGATATCAATGGAATAAAATATCATGAACAAAATTAAAAGATGCACGATTCTTGGGTGGAAAGCATTTGGAAAATTACATTCATTATTCAAAAGCCAACTACCATTATGCCTGAAGAGAAAAGTTTTTAACCAATGTATTCTTCCTGTATTGACATATGGCTGTGAGACCTGAACACTAAATGCAAAGGAAATTCAAAAATTAAGAACAATACAATTTAGTATGGAAAGGAATACGTGGATAAAAAATCAAACCAAAGTCTCTGACATCATAAGAAGAGTGAATCACCTGAAGTGGCAATGGACTGGATCAAAGACAAGATCAATGATGGACAAAAGAAGTACTGATTTGGATTCCACGAGAGGAATCCAATCCAGTACTTCTATGCTGGATGAAGGCCTTTCCAACAATGGATTGACAATAGCTGATGATGATATATTGAAAAAAAATATTGATGTCTTCATGAGAATGAGGCTTTTCCAGATTTTTGATAAAGTTTGAACTTGAAGTAGCATTGATGAATTAAGTGTGTTCTAGATTAGAAAATTCTGTGGTTTGTGTTAATTCCATGTTGTGCTAGGCCAGATTTCTCATATTTATTAAAAATAAGAATTAATGCTCTTGTAATATTTTTTCCATGGAATGTCCAATTTGTCCAAAATAAGAAAGGTGGCAATCACAGGGAACTTGTGAATATTTGTGGTAAAGGTGATTGGGCAATGGCAGGTGTGGTGAGGAAATCGCAACCAACAAGTAGCTTGGATAGGACTGATTATAGACCTAAAAAAGTGAACTGCTGTGTTTATTTACAAATACCAGGAGTATCAAAAATAAGGGAGATGAAATTATTTTGTTGATTTAATTTATTCACCCCAAAATCATTGAATGAAGATGAAATCCTAATGAGAATAGAAATGGATGGGTACAGTATGTATCACAAGGATGGAAAGGACAAGAGGGGAGGGGGGGAGTGCTGCTGATGATAGCAGGGGAATTATGTCCACATAAGGTAGACATGAAAAACAGGAAATAGTAGCAATGATTTTGAGGCAGTGAGGTGGAGGTTGACAGGAAGAGATATATAAGCCAGCCTGGTTGGCCGAGTGGTTAGCACCTCCGCTCTCCAGCCAAAAGGTTGTGGGTTCGAATCCCGGCATGGATGTTGGTCTGTGAAAATTCTAGTGTTGGTGGTGGTGGTCAGCAGTAGATGGCATTGGTGTAGATGATGAAGGTAGTCGCAGTTGGTGGAGTGGTGGAAACGGAGAGTTGTAAAGTAGGTATCCTCCCTCGATGAGTCTTTGGACTCCCTGGAGGTGTTATGTAATAATAATAATAATATAGTTTTATGTTGCTATAGGCCTGGGAATGTGGAGGGTAGTGATGCTGAAGATATGTATGAGCAACTTGGGTTATTGAACAAGGGAAGGGTGATTGTTGTGGATGATTTTAATTATGGCTGTATAGATTGGAATGAAGAGATAGCATTTGGGAATAAGGAAAATGAATTTCTCGAGTTCTTGAGCGACAGCTATTGGGAACTTGGTAGATATTTTGTACAGTGACATGCTCTCCTTTACATGCTGTCTGAGATAGTAGCATGTAAAGGAGAGCATGCAAGGATCAAGAGTTTTAGATCGGATCATTTCATCAGAGTATGTAATTATGAGTGGGGTTTCACACTTCCCTCCAGTTGATGAGAGTAAATATGAAGTGATCATCTGCGTTGTAGCTAGCCCTATGAAGACTTCTGTGAGGAAAGGATATGTGGAAGTACAAGGCTGGTGATTATGGCAAGCTTAAGAGATAGCTTGGAGCTATAATAGGGAATAAGGAGTTGAGCAGTGAGGAAATAAATGCTACTTGGGAACTGGCAAAGAAATAAATAATAGTATCATATGTGAATGTATTGCAAAGGTCTAAAGTCTGAATAAGGTAGGTGTAAAATGGATGAATGAGAGGGTTGAGGATGAAATGTTGAAGAAGAAAACACTTTGGAGGCAGCACAAGATGAATAATGCTAATAATCAGTTGCATGAAGAGTATAGAGAGCAGATCAGGAGAGTGACTCAGTTGGAAAGGAGACAACAAAAGTGCAGTACGAGCAGAAGTTAGCAGGCCAAGAAAAAACCTTGTGAATTTTTTGATATGTGGAAAGTAGAAAAAAGAATGATTAATTATGGTAAGGTGATGTTAAGAGATGAATATAAGAAATTGGTAACATCTACAGAGAAATTTAATCAAAGAGAGTTAGTCCAGTGTAAAGTCTGCAGGATGTATGGTTTACTGAGTGTGGCTGGAGTTTGGTTTGAGAGTGTTGGGGTGGGAAAGTGTCATGAAAGCGAGAATCTGAAGTGTGTCTCAGGAGATTGATGTAGTGGATGAAAGTCAGAATGCGATAGAAAATTGTGATGTAGTGCCAGATATCATTGAGAGTGAGGTTGAAAGTGAGAGTAAAAGTACAGTGGGTTTGACTGATAAAAAAAAAATGAGTTAGCTGCAATGAGGAGATAGCTTGGTTGCATGGAGTGATACATAGGGCAAAGCTGCACCTAGAGCGATTACAAAAATGCCTACCGAGTGGATCAGCTAACAAAAAGAAACAAGTGCGTAATAAGAAAAATGATCAGGAGTGAAAGAAAAATTAAGGAGCGAGTGTTGTATGGTGATTCAATAGTAAAAGTTGTAATAAATGATTGTTTGACAAAATCGTGCTTTCCGGGTGCAAAAATTTATGATGTAAGTGAGGCTATTAGAGCACCAAGGCATAGGGTTGAAAAAAATGATAGTAGTGGCTGGAATGAATGATTTAAAAGGTGAAAAATTTGCTATGAGAGGGGACTTGAAAGTATTACTGGATGTAGCAAAAGAAAAGAGTGAGAGAGTTAAGATAGTGAGTCTGTTGCTGCAGTAATACAGAGTAGAGTTCAGAAGGTGGGCCATAATTGCAAATGACTCTATATGCAGGTTATGCAGGAGGAGTGGTGTGGAGTGAGTTTGATGGGTAAAAGGACTTATACAAGAAGAATGGTTTGCATCTAAATGGATTTGGTGTGCAGAGACTGGAGAAAGTTGCTGAATGAAGTGAAAGTGGATGTGCAGAATCAGGGAAACTGGAGCTTTTAGAGGGGGGGGGGACGCGTTGAGTGGATATGCAGACATCAGTGAGGCAGTTGAGTGTAAGAATGTATATAATATGCCTGAGTTAGTACGAAGGACAACAAACCAGAATGGGATAGTTAGTATGTCAAGATAAGGGTGGGACTAGGGGGGCTTTTGCGCTTTATGTATATTAATGCCAGGAGTATTAGGAACAAGGAGGAGGAATTTTTGGCCTTGGTTGGCTCCTCCTGGCCACAGGTTATTGCCATTATTGAGACATGGCTAACTGAAGATGATATAGTTAGTGGGATAGAATGTGAAGGGTAGGTATAGTGTGGTCAGGAAAGACAGAGAGAAAGGAATGGGGGAGGGGGGAGTATTATTGATGATAGCTGATGAACTGCAGCCAAAGAGAATAGAAGTTCAACTACTGGATAGTGAAAATAGTACATTTGAGGCTATCTGGTGTGAGATTGAGGCCACCAGAACAAAATATACAGTTGGGTGCTGCTATAGACCAGGTGATGGAGTAGATGATGGAGATAGTATTCATAGGCAAATAGACTCGATAGTGGAGGACAGGTAATTATTATGGGGGATTTCAACTATGGTAACATTGATTGGAAGGAGGAGAGGACGCACGGGAGGAAGGAAATGGATTTTATGCAGTTACTAAGGAATAACTACCTGAGACAACATGTGATGGACTATACTAGGGGTTCGAGAGTGCTCGACCTAGTAATTGTATCTGAGAATGTGAATGAATATGACCACGTTGCCACCAATTGGTGAGAGTAATCATAAGGTCTTGGCCTGGAAGGTGTCTAAATGTGTGGAATTTTTAATTAAGACAGGGTACATGTGGAATTACCAGGCTGGTAAATATGACAAGCTTAGGAGATTGCTTGGATCGGTGTCATGGCATGTAAAACTACAAGGGCTCGATGTTGATAGTGCATGGGAAGTGGTAAAGGAGCATTTGAAGGAGGTAATGGCTGGCTGCATACCTAGAGTCCAGAGAGTAAATCAAATGGGAGTTAAATGGATGAATAACACCATTAAGCTTGAACTGCAAAAAAAGAAACAATTGTGGAGGGAGTTTAAGGAGAAAGGTGACCTGCAGACATACAAACAGTACAAAGCACAGGTGAGAAGGGTAACTAGTGTGGTAAGACAAGCAAAAGCAGATTATGAAAGAAAATTAGCAATGGCTAAAGAGAATCCCAAACAGTTCTTTCGATGTGCTGCAAGTAAAAGAAAAAATGTCTATGGCAGAATGATTTTAAGGAATGCCGATGTTAGGGAGGTAACTGAATCAGTTGAAATAGTAGAATTACTAAGCAAACACTTTGCAAGAATGAGGGGAACCAATGGCTTATACAGGAATTGAGGTGAATAGTATATTATAGAACTTTAATGTAAATACATCTGTGGGATTAGATGGTATACCAGCTCAAGTCTTACGTGAAACGGCAATGGAATTGTCAGTGCCCTTGACCATATTGTTTAATTTAAGTCTCAGCTCTGGGTTAGTCCCAAGGGGGTGGAAAGAGGGCAAGATAGTTCCATTGCATAAAGGAGGTTCCAAGACTGCTGTTGCAAATTACCAACTGATCAGCATATCAGGAGTCATTGTCAAGGTTTTGGAGAAAGTAGTCAAGAGCAAAATACAGGAATGGATAGATGAAAATGGGATACTGTATGGGGGGGGGGGGAAGAGCATGGTTTTGTTAAGGGTAGATCATGCCTCAGTAACTTGCTCACATTTTATAGTACAGTGACAGCTGAACTGGATAAGGGTAATGGGTTTACAGTGATACTGCTGGACTTTGCTAAGGCATTTGACAGGATACCACATGGAATTCTAATCAGTAAACCAACACATGGGAATGGATATAGGTGTGGTGAGATGGATAGGAAGGTGGTTGATGGAGAGATATCAGAGTAATTTATTTAGGAGTAGAGTCCAAAAGAAGGCCTGTGACTAGTGGTGTGCTACAGGGTTCTGGTCATGGACCACTGCTATTTAATTTGTTCATTAATGATATAGAAAAGGATCTGAGAGGAACTGTTCATTTATTTATTGGCTGATAATGCAAAGTTGGGTAGAGCAATAGTGAATGCAGATGATGTCAAAATTTTGCTGGATGATTTGGATAGATTGGAAGACTGGGCTAAGGAGAATGGATGTCAGTTTAATGTGGCAAAGTGTAAGGTTATGCATTTTGGGGTGAAAAGAATAGCAGCAGTATACCACATTGATGGAACTGTACTCCAGGAATACGTGTGTAGAGGCTTAAGTGCTGTGAGGACATCATGTTGGAGGCTTAATGGATTTTTTACAACACTCAAAAAGGATTAAAATAGAATTTAATACTTCCTATATTTCGTCCTAGTCACTAGGACATCTACGGGGATTACAAAAACAATTAATGTAACATATACACAAATAACAAACAATACTAACCCCAACCACGTGGGTGACACTGAAGTCCTATCTAGATAGAGCGCCCTCTAAGGGCAGTAGTAGGTGACCTGGAATGTAAGGTGGGAACTCTGGTGATGAGTGTTTCCAAAATCTTCGGAAGCTTAATGCAACCGTATTTATTGAGATTTAATGATACACTTACATTCACCGTATACAGAAAACCCACACACACAGGCAGATACATTCACAAACTCTCCCGCCACCACCCCTCTCAACAATATGGCATTATTAAAACTCTTACCAAGAGAGCCCACAAAGGAACCGCCCTCACTACTGAGCTTAACCACATACACAGCACTTTCCTCTCCAATGGCTACAGCGATCACAGTATCAAAAAAATAATCAACTCCTCCCCCATTCCCCGTCCTTCTCGTCAACAAGATTTTAAAAATGCCATCACCATACTCTACATCCGTGGCACATCCGAAAAAATAGCCAAGATACTAAAACAGTACAACCTACACACAGCATATAAGCCCCACCGCAAACTTGTTACCCTTATCCGTTCTATGAAAGATAAGCTCCCTCCTCTCTCTCTGCCTGGAGTTTACAAAGTACCCTGTTCCTGTAAGCTGGCGTACTTTGGACAGACAGGCAGATCAGCATCCATCCGTCTAGAAGAACGCAAGTCTTACATCTTCAAACACAACTATGGCCATTCAGGCTTGGCTGACCATGTTTTGGACACCACCCACAGGGTATCATGGAAGAAAACCACCATGCTCCACCACAGCAAATTCAAGAAAGAGAGACTTTTCTTAGAAGCAGCAGCAGCTCTCAAAAACCAACCAAATCTCCATAAATACGGTTGCATTAAGCTTCCGAAGATTTGGGAAACACTCATCACCAGAATTCCCCCCTTACATTCCAGGCCACCTACTACTGCCCTTAGAGGGCGCTCTACCTAGATAGGACTTTAGTGTCACCCACGTGGTTGGGCTTAGTATTGTTTGTTATTTGTGTATATGTTACATTAATTGTTTTTGTAATCCCCGTAGATGTCCTAGTGACTAGGACGAAATATAGGAAGTATTAAATTCTATTTTAATCCTTTTTGAGTGTTGCAAAAAATCCATTAAGCCTCCCACATGATGTACTCCAGGAGATTGACGAGGCCAGGGATTTGGGAGTGTTGGTGGACAGGGAGTTGAAGTTTAGGGGGTACATTGCAAAAGTGGCTAAATCAGCTCATCAGATCACTTTGTTACTAAAGAATATTTTGACAAGCAGAGACTAGCAAGTTATTGTTCCTCTTTATCGAGCCGTAATAAAATCCCATCTTGACTACTGTGCCCAGATCTGGGTGCCAGGATTTTTTCTTGATGGGGAGGAGGCAAGTGACTAAGATGATAGCTGGTCTATGGATTGAACCTTACGAGAACAGATTGAAGAACTGTGGGTTACAGAAATTGGTTGATATGCAGAAAAGGGGGTGATATGGTTGAGACAACATTCAAATTACTGAAGGGTTTTTACAAGATTAATTCAGAGGAAATTTTTCAGAACAGGTCTGGTAATGGGAGAATTATGGGCCATCCATGGAAACTTAGCAAGGGTGTTAGAACTAGAATTTTTACTTGGAGAGTAGTGAATGAGTGGAATAAGCTGCCAGAGTTTGTTGTGGGTGCCATGACTGTAAATGAGTTCAAAGCAAAGTATGATAGATACTGTGCGAATGCTGAATAGCTGTTCTTGACATGATGTTTAGGACCTCCCTCGATTCTAGACCAGAGAAACTCTGGTCTAGAACATGCTTATATACCAGGCCTGCACAACTTGATTGTCTTTGAGGGCCAAACCCAACTTGGACCACCTGACCAAGGGCAAGATCACTTCGGACCTTGAATCTTAGACTAGTCCACTGCAGCTAAACTTAAGTAAATTTGTTAGTAGGTCTACAGTAAATACTAATTAATATGCATATTTAATTTTTTTAAAAAGTTACAATTAAAATTATAATCAAAATTATTTACAAACAGATATAGTTGCAAAATTTCTTGATAAAAACCACTTAAACATAAACACAAAGTTTACTAATAATTTCACGGAGAATATCATACTTATTCTCAGTGAAATAATAGTAACTCACAATGTGACACATTACATTTCTTTGTTGCCACTATTTTATCAAAGTTTGGTGTTATGTTTGAAGTGGCTATTCTTAATATGGCCTCTAAATTGATATCACTTAAAGATGAATGCTGTTTGGTTTTGTTCAAGTTCATGACCGAAAATGTTTGTTCACAAATATATGTGCTCCCAAACATACAAAATACCTGGTAGGCGGTATCCAACAAACTTTTAAATTTATCCTGATCCAGAATAGAATAAAACTCTTGTAAAGTACTCTTCCTATGCTTAACCCGATAGTTTTCAGAACACTAGAGATCAATAATTTCCATCTGGAGTTCAACAGGTAGATTTCCTGCTTCGACAGAAAATGGATCCTCAATCACTTTTATGCAGACTCCGTCTTCATTACTCAATGGCATCTTTTCTGAAACTCCTCACTTAGAAGTGATATGTGCTTCTTATATTTTCCACCCACCATTGAATGATATTCTGATGGAATATTCTGTTGACAAGTTAAGAAATGTGACATATTCCCCTTAGCAAGTTGATTTTCAAACAAACTTATTTTTTCCTTGAAGCTGTAAGTTAACGTCATTCGAGTGACCCAAAATGTCACACAAGAAAAATAAATCTTGATTCCATTCTTCATCCATTATTTCTGGGAATTTTTCCATATCTTCTTGAGATTTTCCAAAAATTCAAATAGTTCATGTTTTAGAGCTACAAAGCGTGACAAAACTTTACTGCGGCTCAACCAACGTACATCAGTGTGGTATGGTAGATCCCCATACGCGGCATCATTTTTTTCTAGAAATGCCTGAAACATTCTGTGTTTCAAACCCCAAGCTCGAATATAGTTGACCAGAGCAAATACTACTTTAATCACATGATCAAACTGCAAAACCTTTGAACATAACACCTGCTGATGAATTAGGCAGTGAAATTTTGTCAATGGTTTACCTGCATACTGTTCAATAAATGTTACAGCACCAACATTTTTTCCACACAGAGATGGGGCACGATCAGTGCAAACTGCTACTAAATTCTTGAAATTTAAGGATAGTTTTTTGGTTACACTCATCTTTACATTTTCTGCGATCTCCTTTCCTGTTGTTATTCCTTTCATTGAATATAAACCAGCAAGCTCCTCTGTCACCTCAAAATTATTATTAATGCCTCTTATATATATTAAAAGCTATGCAGTATCTTTCATGTCAGTACTTTCATCCATAGCATGCAAATAATAGACGAATTCACTAGCCGATTTTTCCAGGTTATCTTTAAGATACTCGGCAATCTCAGTCACCCTGCGCTGAACAGTCATACGGGACAAACTGATATTTTCAAAATTATTTTTCTTATCAGGACACAATTCGGAAATGGCAATCATCAGACACTTTTTTATCAACTCTCCCTCAGTAAATGATTTGCTGGCACAAACTATTTGTTGTTATATTTTTAAGCTTACCTTTGTGGCAACTTCATTTGCAGATGTCACTTTTTGAAAGGCTTGTTGCTCACTGCTAAGGACTTTGAATAACTTTGCTGCTTTTATGTGCTTTTCACTTGCATCCAACTTGCCAAGGTTAGGCTGTTTCGATTCAAAATGACATCTCAGATTGTACTCTTTCAGCACAGCGATAGATTCCCGGCAAACAATGCACACTATTTTGTCCTTAAACAACATAAAAAAAATTTTTTTGTCCACTCAGGGTTAAATGCTTGATGTTCTAAATCTATTTTACGCTTTTTACTTAAGCTCATTGTGTCAAAATTGACAATATTAATTACAAAAAACTAATGATGAAAAACTCACAATAATGCAGGTTACGATAACAGCTACAACCACTACACTGCCAAAGTCAGTCAAGGCATGGCCAACTTGGCGTAATACGCTCCGTTCTCGTTCGTAGACATCGTTGTCATTACGGAGATGTAACTTTGAATTTCCCCGCAGCGACGCTAACGCTAACAAAACCTCGGAGCGATTGCAATAATTTATTATTAAATATGACAGTGGGAATAACTCCAAATGCAATTTATTGTCGAGTTGAAAGAAACATGAGTGTGACATTAATCGCATGAACGTGAACATGTAGAGTCTTAGTAAAAATTTAATTCAACGCTAGGAAATAATCTAATAATTTCATATTCCCCCGTATGATTAAATAATTTTAATCAGGCAGACGGGCCAAAATAAATAGCCATGCAGGCTGCATGTGGCCCATGGGCCGTATGTTGTGCAGGCCTGTTATATACCATCAATGCCACTTCAAGTTCAGACTTTATTTAAGAAGAATGCTGGAGCCTTGCTTCATTGATATAACTCCATGAGTCATATCAACTTTATAAAGAACCCACAATATGTAGTATAATCAAGTTTAAAAAGGTGCAGTGGGCAAGACATGTTTTTTGTAGGGAAATTAAAGAATAGTAAATAGTATTGTTCTTAGTAAAAGATTAAAAGGAAAACCTAGAACAAGATGGATAGACATGATTAGTCAAGATAGCAACATCATATTACAGTGTTCAAAGTGGAGAAGTAAAGTTTTGGATAGACAGGGTTGAAGGCAACAAATCCAGACGGCCCAGGCTTGATTTGGGCTGTAGAGCCATAAGAAGAAGACTAATTGATATCTCTGGAATGGTGGTAAATGTATTGAAAAAGTTGATCATAGGCAAAATTTAGAAATGGGTGGATAAGAATATGATACTCTGTGGTGAGAGCATGGCATTGTGAAGGGGAGCTCATGTCTTATCAATTACTTTTGATAATCGAGTGATGTTTGATACCATACATTTAGGGAGATGCTATCTATGCTATTCAAGGATTCATTTTATTCTTTTGAAAAATGGGGAGATATATTGTAAGCTGTTCTTGATTGATATAGTGGGAAATAATCATGTTTGGAAGGGTAATATAATGCTTAAAGTTCACAAATAGTGCAATGTGTTGTGAACCACCATTACATTCAAAAGTTTTAAGTGATCCACTTGAAGATGGGATAAAGCTCTCTCCTTTTGCAGCATCATTGCTAGTAAAATATCTTAAAATCATTTCATTAAATTCAGCTTAAAAAAGAACATGCACTTTTTACGTATATTACTGCTTAAGTTCAGCTATTATCATGTTTTTCATTACGTGAAACAGCAGTAATAAGAGAGAACTTGATACATAATTTTGTATATTATACCATGGCAGCAGATTCACAGGTTTTACTCTTTAATTCTTCTTATTCATTTGTACTAACAACTCTTTCATATCGCCTTGCATAGCACCCTTGTCATCAACTGCCAGTTTATTTGTTTTACTTCAAAATAATCATCTTTTTCACTTTCTGCATCGTAACAGCATCACTAACATTCTTACTTTTTGTTGAGGGAAATACAATTTCACCATGTTTTGCCGTAGCTCTTCACTCATAGATTCTCCAAACAAAACACTCTCCTTACCCCTTATTCCCCCCCCACTCTCACACTTCTCTTGTTCTCACATGTTCTCTTCCCTTGCACCTCTCCCTTCTTTCACTTTTCTGCCATACCACTTGCCAAGCATATCCCAACTGTTCTGTTCCGAAGGATTCCGCATAATTGTGCTACTCATTACATCTTATTCTCTTAACCATCTACCATTTTATTCATGCTATCACTCATACATTGTTCTTTCTTGCATCCATATACTGTCAACACAGTGATCAAAATCCCTTATTAAATTCACTAACCATTAAAGATGCCAAGAAATTGTATTCTTGGTTTAATCCTTTATCCAAGTGTAAGCAAACAAATTTGCACCTGAACTATTTTCAGGACCGGGGAAACTCATATAAAGAAGCTTCACATCACTTGCCTTAGTATCCCATAATGCAAAGCACATATTCTACACACATGTATAATGCTATGCATTATGGGAAAGGTCCATCAAAACCACTACCCAGACTGGTTTTGACCTTTATTGAGGTCTCATCAGTGGGAGCCAGACACAGAGGTGATACTAAGGTTGAAGTAATGCAGAAGTCATATTTTTGTATGAGTAGCCAAAAGGTGTCACCTTATTATTAAAATACTCTGAATTAGAGATAGTTGTAAGTTTTTCCACTGTTTCCATTGTTTATACTATACATTAAAGATAATACCAAGAAATTATATTCTTGGTTAAATCCTTTATCCAAGTGTAAGCAAATAAGTTTGTGCCTGAACTATTTTCAGGACTGGGGCAACTCATATAAAGAAACTAATGACTTCACATCACTTGCCTTAGTATCCCATAATGGAAAGCACATATTCTTACTGATGTCTCACTGATGAGACCTCGATAAAGGTCGAAACTAGTCTGGGTAGTGACCCTTCCCATAATGCATAGCATTATACATGCCCGTAAGGATATGTGCTTTGCATTATGGGATACTGAGGCAAGTAATGTGAAGTCATTAGCTTCTTTATACGAGTTACCCTAGTCCTGAAAATAGTTCAGGCACAAACTTGTTTGCTTACACTTGGATAAAGGATTAAACCAAGTGGAAAATCTTGTAACAACTATCACTCACTATTGTTCTACTCTGCTTTGGTGCCATAATGGACAATGTATATAATACAGGTAGCAGCTTTTTTTTTTCTTCCCTCTCATAACTGCACAAGCAGCAAGCAATCACTTATTTAAAAAAAAAAAAAAAAAAACAGTAAGCCATTAAAGATGCATCAATAGTTATTTTCAAAATGACTTATCTTTCAGTTCCAAATATCACTGTTGTGATTATGTTTATTATTTTTATGTCTGCCTTCTTTGTTAATGCTTAATTACTTCGATCTCTCTTTATATTTGTTTTTTTAGAATTCTCATCCTCCTATTTTAATTGTTGGTTTAATTATATATATATATATATATATATATATATATATATATATATATATATATATATATATAATTTTATATTTAACCTGCAGATATAAATGATATCTTCATTTATAGGTTAAATCGCAGTAAGCTTGAAAAGCTTCGCCAAGAGTATGGAGACATTGAAGAAAGCTATAAATCCTTTCGTCATAGTCATTGGGCTTTTAGTAAAGTATCACTTCCTCATAGCTTGAGTGCTGTGACAGATTCTGAATTAGAAGATACTGCTCTTCATGTGTTTTCTTCGATACTAGCATATTCAGGGCTTTTAGAACAAGGTAAGCATATCTTCAGTTATGTACTAGTTATAAATACAGTAGTGGAAAGCCTCATGAAAATGTTAAGTTATTCATAACAGTAGTAATAGTATCAAAACTGACACATTTTCCAGTATTGTTTGTTTGTAAAAGATATGAAAATGAATTTGTTGTGAAATCAATCTTAGCAATACACTTATTTTATTACTGGAAATATTTGCAATCTTTTATTCAAGTCATTGCAATGGGGCAAGTAATTTTATTCTGATTTTTTTTTCCCCTTTTCCTTTTTAATGTATTGTAGAAAGTATTTTACAGTATTTTTTCAAATGGTTACATTGAAAAAAAATTTTAAATATTTATTAAAAGAATGTGATGCTTTCAAATAAGATATATTGAAGTAAATGTGATTTAAACAATCTTTTTTTTTCCCTTGCAAAATTCTTAAAACAATTCTTCGATTCAGAAATGAACCATGAATTTTACATATCATGTTAAGACATTATAATGGATTTTTAGATATGTTCTGCTTTTATAAACAACAAATGAAGTTAAATTGTATTACTTGCTTTCTGATTTTGTGAGCAATTGCAGTTTTCTTATATCACAAATTTATGTGGAGTAATATTTCAAAGTAACCTCAGCCTTAAAACTGTAAGAGATGATTTTTTTTTTTTGAATGCTCATTTCAATGCTAGCATTCAATTTTTAAATGCTGTAAACATTTATGGTGAAAACATCTGAAACATATCATATGCAGATTAATTCAAAATTTTTCTTTATTTTGAGGTATTCCAATTACACTTCTCCTCAGCATCCAGAAATAGTTATAAATTACTATATTTTGTCTAATTTTGTAACAGTTTAAAATTTTTCACACGAAGCATTTCAGATTTCAGTGTCCAAAATATATTACTTCATTTTACTGTTTTGAGAAAAGAAATAAAATAATACTGTTTGTCTTCTCAGGCAGGTGTTTTCTATAACAACTATTTCTTTTCAATTTGATTATTACAGCCACAACTTTCTTTTCCTTCTCCACCTGGCATCAGTTGTTTTAGGAGATAGTGAACAACTTGAATTATTTTTATATTTTTCCAAATTTCTCTATATAAACAAGTTGGTTATATTTCTGTCATAAAAAAAGTTAGCATTTAGTGTTACTTCCCCCTCTCCCTCCCACTATTACCGCAATTGCTATTGATTGCTATTTCTGAAATCAGCTATATCTTAGATATAAGAGTTAATAATCCTTTTTCCCTTTAGCAACTGCCAGGTTGAAAGCTGAGATTACTCACTACTGTTGAGAAACCAAAGAAAAGAAGGGACATTCAAGAGCTCCCAGCAATAATCCATTATATCTCAGAAATTTCTGGTTTTGTTTCCATCCTTTTGCTGAGTCTTAATAAAAAAAAAAAAAAAAAAAGCTGCTATTTCTTCTGTAAGCCACTGCAGTATTATTTTGGTCAGATTTAATTCTGACTATGCCTAATTAACTCAAAGATCATATAATTTCTATTTTTTAATAATCATAGCTTCACCACTTTTATTATCTACAAATAAATTATCTGATATAATCAACAATATGATAATAAAACGGTTATTTTTGACCACGAGAACTATAGGAGAGGACTACTATTTGGGATTTTTTTGGTGAAATATATTTATTTTGAACTAAGGTGTACCAGCTAGTTTCATCAACTTTTGGCTTCATCAGGGTTAAAATTATATAAATGTAAGAAAACTTAAATGCTAAAAAACTTTTTGCACTGAAACCATAAATAGACTGAATACAATTGCATTTTTATAAAAGCAGAAGAACACGTACATCACACATATAGCATGTGTATGATCTACTAGTTATTATGTAGGAAGGTTCTGTAGTTGGCAGCAAAATTTAATTCTGGCATGTTGAAAGATCTAATGGGGGTCTTCCAGATCTCGGGCAGAATTAATCCTTAGTTTCTATATAGGTTTTCTTCTGAACGGAGAACTGTTGTGGCTTTTTTTTATCATTCGGGAGCAGAAATCCTCCTCAGTGCAAACAGTTTTTTAGCGTTTAAGTGTTCTTACATTTATATAATTTTAACGCTGATGAAGCCAACAGCCACAGTTAGCAAAACTAGTTGGTATAGCTTATTTTAAAATAAATGCATTTGACCAAAAAAAAAAAAAAAAAGCAAATAATAGTCATTCTCTCCTATAATCACCCATTTTTTTTTAAAGAGGAGGAACGATTTTTTAAAAAAAAGTAAAGCTACTTCAGTTGTTTAGTTGCATGTTATTATTATTATTATTATTATCTTGGGCAACTCCAAGGAGTCGACAGACTCATCGAGGGAGGCCCTAACATCATGTCAAGAGCAACTATTCGACATTCACACAGTATCTATCATACCTTGCCCTGAACTCATTCACGGTCATAGCACCCACAACAGACTCTGGCAGCTTATTCGACTCATTCACCACTCTCCAATAAACTCTAGTTCTAATGCCCCTGCTAACCACACTCTTGCCCAGCTTCCATGTATGGCCCCTAGTCCTCCCACCATCAATCCTATTCTCAAAATTATCTTCTGGATTAATCCTATAGAAACCCTTCAGTAATTTGAATGTCTCAATCATATCACCCCTTTTCTGCCTATCAACCAATTTTTGCAACCCACAAATCTTCAACCTGTTCTCATAAGGTTCATTCCACAGACCTGCTATCATCTTGGTCACTCACTCATCTCTGGATCCTCTCCACCTTCTCCCCATCAACAAGAAACTCTGGTGCCCATATCTGGGCACAGTAGTCTAGATGGGGGTTTTATCAAGGCTCGATATAGAGGAACAATAACTTGTTTATCTCTGCTTGTTAAAGTATTTTTCAGCAACCAAGTGATTTGATGAGCTGTTTTGGCCACTTTTGCAATGTGCCCCCTAAACTTCAACTCCCTATCCACTAACACTCCCAAATCCCTGGTCTTATCAATCTCCTGGAGTACGGTTCCACCAGTGTGATATACTGCTACTAATCTCTTCACTCCAAAATGCATAACCTTACACTTTGCCACATTAAATTGACATCCATTTTCCCTAGCCCAGTCCTCCAAGCTATCCAAATCCTGCTGCAAAATTTTGACATCCTGTGCACTCACAATTGCTCTACCCAACTTTGTATCAACAGCAAACAAGTGAACACTTCCTCTCAGATCCTTTCCTATATCATTAATGAACAAATTGAAAAGTAGTGGTCCAAGAACAGACCCCTGTGGCACACCACTACTCGCAAGCCATCTTTTGGACTCCACTCCTGAATAAACCACTCTCTGGTATCTCTCCATCAACCACCCTCCTATCCATCTCACCAACCCTGTATCCATCCCCATCTGCTCCAGTTTACTGATTAGAGTAACATGTGGTATCCTGTCAAAGGCCTTTGCAAGGTCCAGTAGAATCACTGTAAACCAAATGTTTTGCCAGCAGCTTAGCCCAAACATAACAATTTGTTTCATAATTGTTTATTTCAATTTGCAACAAGGCATTCTAAGAAATGGGGAAACTTCTGAGCAGAGTACTGCAAATAAATTGTTATATATGTCATGATCTGTGTAAAAATTTATATTTTATAATCCATAGAGAAAAACTATTAAAAGCTATCAGAAAAAGAAAATGTCATATTGAAAGTTGTTAGCAAGGAACTAAACAGATGCCTTGAGAGAATACACAAAAAAATGTAATAAAGGTAAGCTGTATGTAACAGTAGCTAAATAAAAGTCATGCAAAAGACTTTGTCAGGAGATAGAAGATAAGCATCATGAAGGTGGCAAAATATTCTATAGGCTTTTGAAAAAAGGTTAGGAATGGGAAAAAAAAAGTGCTCTAAAAGGAGTCAGAGATGAAAATATAACATAAAGATTAATTATTATTATTATTATTATTCAGGCCTTGTCATGTTGTACCATCATTTTGTATTTTGGTTTAAGCCAATAAGAATACAATTTGGTCGACCAAATCCCAAATTGCCAGCCCATCCTCGTTCGTTCAGTATCCAGGTAGATACCTAACAGGGTGCACCACGAGAAGGTGAGGATTGGACATTAGGTCAGATCCCTGGTCAGTTCTCCGCACTCCTTTAAAGGCTATGTGGAGGTCTCCTCTCAGTTATACTGCTTTGCCCCTTAAGCATCCTGTACACCCCTTGAGAGTACATGGCAGGAATTTGATGATGATAATGATTATTATTCAGGCTTCCTTGGAGTCAAAAGACTCATCATGGGAGGTCCTTTCTAAGAAACATAAGTCTATCAAGACTCATCGAGGGAGGTCCCTCCTAGGAAACACAAAGTCTATCATACCACTCCTTAAATGCATTGATTGTTCTTGCTCTCACCACTCTATCAGGCAATCCATTCCATGGTTCAACCACCCTCCATGCAAAGAAACCACTCTTCACCCTCTTTCTCACAGTTTCCTCTTGTCATCACTCCTTCCCACTGTCCAACCAAGCAAAAGAACTCCCCAGTGTCAACCCTGTAACCACCTCTCAACAGTTTAAAAGTCTCAATCATATCACCTCTCCTTCTATCCACCAAACTCTGCAGTCTACATTCCCTCAGCCGATCCTCATAACCAAAATTGTACAGTCCTGAAACCATCTTTGTCATCCATCTTTGTACCCTTTCCACAGTTAATTTATCCCTTCAAATCCTGGGGACCCAGATCTGAGAACAATAGTCCAAGTGTGGTTTGATCAGAGTCTTATACAACAGAATGATAACTCCTTATCTCTGCAGGTCAGCATCCTTCTCATTATTGCAGCAATCCGCTGTGTTACCTCCACCACCTTTGCAATATGTCCCCAGAATTTCAGGTTTCTATCGATCATCAACCCCAGATCTCTTGTCTCCTCTACTTTCTCCAATTTAACTCCTCCCATAGAGTATGCAGCATCCCATCGATGTGTCCCAAGACCTTACATTTTGCTGCATATTCAAATCTTCTTGTAGGACTACTACATCTGCACTATTGCTAATAACCCTTCCCAGCTTCGCATCATCCGCAAACAACTGAATATCCCCTTGCAATCCACGGACAATATCATTGATATAAAGGTTAAACAATATAGGTCCCAGTACTGAGCCCTGTGGAACCCCACTTGTAACCTTCTGCCTCTTTGATATTTCTCCACCATACACAACTCTCTGATACCTATTGGACAGCCAATCCTGAATCCAGTTGACCAATCTGACATCCAGACCCATGTGCTGCAAGTTGAATATCAGCTTATCATGTGGCACCCTGTCAAATGCCTTTGCTAAGTCTAGGAAAATGGTAGTATATGCCTTTCCCTCATCTAATGCTCTTGTAACTTTATTATGAAAGGCTAGCATATTGCTAAAACAAGAGCGCCCCTTCACAAATCCATGTTGACTCTCACAGGTAACATTACCCTCATCTGCCCAATGCTGTATACGATCGTCATTACTTTTTCCAAGAGATTACTAACTACTGATGACACACAAACTGTCCTATAATTAGACACTTCCAGTCTGCTACTGCCCTTATGCAATGGCACTATCTTACCTTCCTTCTATTCCATGGGCACCTTTCCTGCAGCTAGATTTTCATTGAAAAACCAGGTCAAAGGCACTGTCAGTTCCCTAGCACATTCTCTCAAAACTTTTGATGAAATACCATCCAGTTGTACAGCTTTACTGACATCCAGAGTACTCAGTATTTGGAACACACTCTCCTCCTGCACCTGTAAACCTGGAACCTGCCCTATCCCTCTAGTATTCAAATTGACTTGTCCAGGATGAAATACTCCAGTAAAGTGTTCATTGAACAATTCCACTATGTCCTCTGCATCAGTCACTCTATTCCCATTTTTATCCCACAAGGTCATTCTTCCACAGTCATTTCTCCGCCTCCTGGCCACATAACTAAAAAATTCCCTAGGATTTTCCTTGGATCTAAGGGCCAATCTTTTCTCATATTCCAGTTTCAGCTTCCTTACCATACTAGTCACTCTCCTGGCCTATGTCTTATATTCTTCATGCATCTTCTCTTCACCTGTCTCCTTATATCTCTTCCATAGCCTATTTTTTGCATGCAGTTCCTGTTTAATATTGTTTGTCATCCACTTAAATCCAAATTGTGTACTCTTCTTCACTCATGGAATATAGCTTTCCATTGCTGCTAACAAATATTCCTTCACAATTTCCCAAGCACTAATGATATCCCGGCCTTCCAATTCCTCCCTCCACGAAACTTCTCCAAGTTGATGTCTAAGACTATTATAATCACGTGCTTTATAATTCCACATACGTTCCCATCTCTTTGATACTCCTGCATGTCTATTCATTTTTCCAAGTCTAAACCATATGGTCACTCTCTCCAACTGGTGGGAGAGATGTCATCTCAGTTATTATGTCAACTCTTCTGATGCTATAACCAAATCCAAAACTCTCAAACCTCTTGTTCCCTCTGTTACATGTTGCCTAAGACATTTGTCCTTCAAGAATTCTAGAAATTCCATTCCCTTATTGCTACATGCATCTTCCTCTCCCCAATTTATACTGCTGTAGTTAAAATCTCCCATAACAATCATTCTTCTTGCACTTGCCACGCTCAACTGTCTCAACATCTCCTATTCCCCACCCTCTGTGCTCCTTGGTCTGTAGCAACACCCCACTAAATATCCTGTCTTGCCCACCTCCACCTCACACCATATGCTTTCAAAATCATTAGTGTCACAGCCTTCCAAAGCCTCCACTCTTAGAGGACATAAGTCATCACTCATCATAAACAGTACTCCATCACCACACTTTCCCTTCCTATCCTGCTGAAAAATGCTGTACCCAGCAATTTCTATTCCTGTTATTATATCCTCTTCTGTCAATCACGTCTCGATGATCCCAATAATCTTTGGCCATGCTAATGCTATCAGTGACACCAATTCCTCTCCCTTATTCTGAATACTTCTGGCATTAGTATAAAGCATAAAAATGCCATTGTTTCTATGCCCAGCATTATCCCCCCTCTAGACTCCACTGGGCTTAGCGTTACCTGATGTCTTCCCCCTTCTCCCAAATACCCATTCCCACAAACAAGAAGCCACCCCTGCTACCATCCACACTGGGACACACTGACTCATTCAGAACAGCAATCTCTCCAGATGCCTATGTCCTTCCTCTCCAATCCTCTCTGCCATTCAGTATCACCGCTCTTCTACTCAGCTTGTCACTATCATACCTAGGCAACACACACACTATCTTTCCTCTCTGTGTCTTCTTTTGTACACCCTCAAGCAAGAATCTCATATTTCTTGCTGTCCTACTTACATTACCACTCAAGTCATTTGTTCCTACCATCACAATCATCTCATCCACCCCTCTCACCTCTCTTAATTGCCATTGCCACACTTTCTATCGTTCCTCCTGGCAAACACTCCTCACGCATCCTATCTTGAACACCAGTGATCAAATTGTCCCCATACATTACACCTCTTACCACCCTATTTCTCAATTGCTCACATGCATCCCTCACTTTCTCTCCTGTAACACTTTCTCTCCGTGCTCCCCTACTTACCTGCCTTCCTGACATCACTCTAGCCCTAGTCCCTGTGCTCTTGCATTCCTCTCATTCCCTCTCTCCTGCTGTTTCAATTCTTTCCTCTGCTATCATTCCTATATCTGACAATCATTCCCTATCTTCCACTTATCCTATTCTCACCCCTTCTATCATTCATACAACTCTCTTTCATTCCTTGTCTTCTACTGTTCCCATTATCTCCTATTCTATTACTCCCATAACTCTCTCTCATTCCCTCTCCTCTACTATTGTTCCTATTCTCTCATTCCCATAACTCTCTCACTCCTCCTCTGATTCGCCTTGCATTTGTTCTTCCAACTGTCTAATCTCATCTTTCACACTTCTCATCTCATTCTTCAGACATTCCACCTGCTCTTTCAGCTCATCTATCTCTCTTTACTCTCTGTAAGTCAGCCACTCTTGTTTGCCATTCATCTTCCCAATTGAGACCACCTCCTAAAACTTCAGAATCATTCACCCTTTCCATACTCCCCACTCTTATTATTTTATTCATACTTCTCTCGCCCTCTATCATACCAGTCATCTCTCTACGTGGAGAATCACCTGTCTCTGACTCAGCGAGGTCAGTTATGGTCATTTCTAAATCATAAAGTTCCTCCCATTGCCTGCATTTTGCTCATATATACGTTTTCCCCCTTCTCTCTCCTGCCACATATACAACCTTTAAGATTACTTAAAAATTACTTAAGAATAAAGATATTCTGGATGTCTGGAGTAATTACTTTGAAAAATTATTAAAGAAGCAGTGACAGTATGCAACTAGGAGTACATATCAATACTTGAGTTAGAAAAGCTATCAGAAACCTGAAACATGGAAAGGCAGCTCGAGTAATGATATCTGACCAGAAATGCTCAGATGTGGAGGTATGAAAGTTTTACTATAGCTGTGCTGCATAATACAGAAGGCCTAATCAGTTCCAAGTGATTGTAGTATACCCTTCATAGTACCTATATACAAAACGGGAAATAAAAACTAAATGTGAGAACTACAGAAAAATATTCCAGATAAGATTTATTCAAGCATACTGGAAAAGAGGATAAGAAAGATGGAAGAAAATTTTGGGGAAGAACAAGCTGAGTTCAGATCAAATAGGGATTTTCACTTTACCAGATAGTTGAGAACATAACAAGATCCATATCTAAGTTTTGTAGACTTAAAAAAAGCATATGTCAGACTTTTCAAAACAGGACAATTATATAGGATAAGTGAAACATTATGCGGAGAAATATATATTAAAATTGAAGGAAGTACAGGAAGATTGTAAAATCAAATGTAAGAAAAGGAAGCACATTATCACAATCATCCATATGGATCACATTATGAAAGAAAGTAACATTAAACCTGATGGTCTGATTAGAGGTATCAGACTTAGCTCTGCTTTAGGCAGATGATGTTGTACTCCTAGGTAAATCCAGTGCATGCTACTAGAATTCTTTAACTAAAATTTAGCAGCTGTAACAAATTTTGCATGAAAATTAATAGTAAAAATCCTGAAACTGTGATAATAGGCAAAAACATTGAAAACATCAGCTGCACTCTGAATGGAGAACCTATAGAACTACTGAGATATTTCAGCTTGCTAAATATCTCAGTAGTTCTATAAGTTCTTTTGTTAAGCTGCAATTTTAAGTGAAGATGGTAAAATTAAAAATTTATTCAAAAAGTTTATATTGAATAAGAGAGAAATTAGTCAAAATGCTAAATGAAGGTGTGAACCTAGCTATATACAGGTGTTCACACTACTTTTAACATCTGAATCCAAAAGTTGCATTAGAAATAAAATATTTAATCAATGATTAGAGACCACAGATTTGAGAGTTCTGAGAAAAGTTGGAAGAGTGAACAGAATTCTAGAATAGGCAAGTTTTCTGATGCAGGATTTGCATGGAAAAGACTCAGAAGACCAAGATCTAGGTGGATTCATGCAGTTAGAAGTGCTTTAGAAGACTGAAATATAAGATATGATCAGTGGTGGCTCGTGGCTTGAGATCGTGGGGAGTGCTGCAACTTTCGAAATATACATACACACTGTAAGTCCAGTGTATACAGTGTATAAAATATCAAAATTATGGTAAAAATTAAAAAAAAAAAAAAATTAAACATGAAAAAATATTATTTATTATCGATAAAATTATACAGTTTGGTATAATTCAAAATTACTTAAAAATAAAATCCATTATCATAACCCCAATAATGTTCTAAAATAAAAACTATAATGATTGTTGTCTTTAATTGTAATGTCCAAATATTTAAAGAGACGGAGTAAACACGATAAGCACTATGAACTCTCTACTACTGGCACAAACTGCATATAAACAACAGTGGAACTGCACGACAGACAGTGCCACATTACGCTAATAGCTCGCATCTCACTATGACGTGCATATGCTTGCGCGCGTAGCAATATGACACTGTGATAAACACAGTGCTGCTAACGTCCTTTGCCCTGCAAGATGGATTTTTATTACTTTTTATGCAAAATAAGAGAATTGTATAGGATTGTTGATGATAAAATTAAATATTACAAGCAAATATTAATAAATATATTTATATATCGAGAAAAATTGGGGGTGCCGCAGTTTTGCAGCACCCCCATATGATAAGCTGCTCCTGGACATAGCAGTTCTGACAAATAACAGACTAATTTGGAAGAAAATTGTCAATAGGAAGTTAGTGATCATATTAATTTATCATGTTGTACTATTGTAGTATCCTGTGAGAGTACATATCAGGAATTTGATGATGAGAAATGATTTGTTCCTGGGTCTGAAGACAACTGTAATATCTTGGTCTTCAAGATAGCAATGGCTTTGTAATAAGCAACCTCAGTTTAGTGTGACACTAGGAAGTGTATAAGAAGAACTTATAAGAAGCATTTCTAGTAAGCTCACTTTATCAGAAGAGAAACCATGACACAAATGTTTATAGCTCTAAGATGACAGTATCCAGTAATCATCCAGAAAAACAACATATGAATGCACAATAGCTCAAACCAAGCACTTCTTGAATCACATTTTGTTTATATGTTAATCACTATTTCTATTTGGTGATGTTAGTTCACCACTCTAAAATCTACTGTCAGTAAATCAGCACACATCTTGATCTACATTGTGTTTTACAATATAGCATTAAGATGCTGGGATGGTAGAGATTAGCCTTAATAACCACTCATGACTTAATTTTCACGGTATTAACAACACCACAAACACTTTTATCAACGAAGATGTTTTATTAACGCTTATATTTCACCGATTTTCAACTCAGCATCATCAGAGCACAACACACATGTAAACACGACAGTGAGTGAAACAATATAATTGCAAAAGACAAAAGATCTAAAGTCCTATTTTTGGTGCCCTCTAACGAAAAAAAAAAAAAAAAAAAGCAGTTATCCAGGAGTTTTTCTTAGGATAACTGTCTCCCAAATTTTTGGCAAATTAATGCAACCATATTTGTTAAGGTTGGGAGAATTCTTCAAAGCCATTGCTGACTCAAAAAATAATCTTTCAGATCTATAACGACTCCTAAATAGCACATTCGTTTATCTCCATCTAATCCTGTGTGAAGGAGCGTCCAAAGTGTGGTCTGCCAGTCCCGACTTGCCATAGTAATAGTAGCGAATGTATCTTTCATGTTCTTCCAGGTGGATGTTCACTGATCTTCCTGTTTGCCCATAATAGGCCAAGTCACAGTCACATGTAACTTCATACACTCCTGGGTGTGCTAAAGGGTGAAGTTTATCCTTAGGCGAGCGGATCAGAGTTGCCAGCTTGACATGAGGTTTGAAGGTGGTGCGAAGGCCATGTTTCAAAAATACTTTGGCTATCTTTTCCGATGTACCTCTGATATACGGAATAGAAACGGTCATGTTATATTCTTGTGTATTAGGGGAGGGCAGAGTAATGGGCCTATGTAGTATTTTATCTATTTTGTAGGGATTGTAGCCGTTGGCTAAGAACGTATGGCGCAGGTACTGGAGTTCAGTGGTCAGAGCTGTATCGTTACAACAAATGGCTCTGGCTCTGTGTGCAAGTGTTTTTAAAATGCTGTACTGTTGGACTGGATGATGATGTGATTGTTTATGTAGGTATCTTCCTGTGTGTGTGTAGGCTTTCTGTAAATAGAAAAAGATAGTGATACATCTGAAAGGCGGGTTACTAATGTGTCAAGAAATGGTAAACAGTTATTTGATTCTTTTTCTACTTTGAAGTGAATTTTGGGGTGTTGGCTGTTTAGGTAGGTGACAAAAGCATCCAAAGTGTCTTGTCCATGGGGTCAGATGGCAAACACATCATCTACATAGCGTAACCACACTTGTGGCTTGTATGTAGTACTTTGTTTTCAAAGTGTTCCATGTAAAAATTTGCTAACGGGGGAGGGGGGGGGGAACCCATAACAGTACCATTAATCTGTTAGAATTTCCTCCCCATGTAAAGTATCTGGGGGAAATGTAAATTTCCCCCAGATATTTTTCCCACAAAAATATCTGGGAGAAATTTAGACTTGATTAAATCAAGAGTGTCTATAAGTGGTACATTGGTAAATAAGGAGGTGACAATGAAACTAACCATTATGTCTGAATCTTTTAGGATTAGATTTTTAACCAATGTTTTGAAATGGATTGAATTTTTTACAAAAGTAGAGGAGTTGCCAGTAAGGGGGCAAGCGACTTAGCTAAATGCTGGGCTAGTTTATATGTGGGACTATCTATGCTATCAACTATGGGGCGTAGGAGAATATTAGTTTTGTGGATTTTTGGTAATCCATAAATACGGGGTGTTTTAACATGAATTGGTTTTATTTTGCCAAAAATTTGGGAGACGGTTATCCTAAGAAAAACTCCTGGATAACTGCTGTTTTTTTTTTTTTTTTTTCGTTAGAGGGCACCAAAAATAGGACTTTAGATCTTTTGTCTTTTGCAATTATATTGTTTCACTCACTCACTGTCGCATTTACATGTATGTTGTGTTCTGATGATGCTGAGTTGAAAATCAGCGAAATATAAGCGTTAATAAAACATCTTTGTTGATAAAAGTGGTTGTGGTGTTGTTAATACTGTGAAAAATAAGTCGTGAATAACCATCAACACCTGAGCTTATCTGTTAGCTTAATAACCACTGTGAATACATTAACAGAACTGAAAAAAAAATAAGTACAAAACATACTAAGCTATTATAAAGCTACAAATAAAGCAAATTCTTATGTAGCTTGATCTATATTTAAAAAAAAAAAAGCATTAAAACTGATAAATTGCTCTGTGTCAGACATTATCAAAACAGCCATTCCTGTATATGTTGGATAGAAGATAAAGACAAACAATGTTGCTTATATGACAGTATAACAATATGCTAACTGCAGTTGCATAAAGGGAAAAAAATTAATAAAATATTCAAAAGTATGATACAGAAGGTTTTGAAATAATTTCATTTCATTTTCTTCCAGGTTCTTTTAGTTAATGAAAGAAATACTAATTTTTTTTTTTTCAAAAATTTGTTGAATACATCTTATTTCCCATACATGTAATTTAATGTAAACTATTGTTAACAGAAGATGCAGAGTGGCTTGCTGAGAGAGACCATCTTCAACTGGCCCAGTCTGTTTTAGACAGATGCATGAAAAAAGAAGCACTTCTTAATGAACTTTTCTTACAGCTTATTAAGCAGACTACTGATCACCCAGGTAAGAAACTGTTACGAATGAAATTAATTTGAAATGTTTAATACATTTACTTAATTAACTTAAAGGAGATGAGTCATCTTTATAGTTGTTATTTGTCTGTAAACCTTTGATTTGGAATTCATTACATTTGATTAATTACTCCTGCAGTGAAACTTAGTCAGGAGATTGGAAAAGTTAAGTTTAGAAGTTAAGAATCTGTGTAGCTCATTCATTAACAATGATATTCTCAGGCTGGAAAGATCTGGAGTGCAAATTCCATGTAAAGCATGACATTTATGAATTCTTTCAACTAAAAATGTGTTAACCAAACTTGCATGAATATGGCAGGGTGTTTTCGTACTACAAAAATAGCCAAACTGGCCTGAAAATATATGCAGTTGAAATTCATAGTGGATTCTTCAGAACTGTAATTAATTGCTCATTAAACTTGACATGTTAACAGAAGGTGGTTTAGAAGATAAGAGAAAATATAATCAACAAAAATATTTGTTGAGAAATAAAACATAACTGAAGTATTTCATCATAATACATTTTTAAACCCCTCGTGTTTACTTCACACATGAGATGTCACAAAACTTATAACAGAGTAATGGTATATATGAGTAAGAGATTAATCAGAAAGAATTTCTTGATGAGTTTCTTCAAGAGCTGTAGATTGCATTCATCAGAGAAAATGATATTGGTTGGGTGTGGGAAAGGCTCTTCCAAAGAACAGAAGTAGATTGAATGAAAGAAGAGAATGATAAGTTTGGAGCTGAACTGCATATAGATGTTGACTAGCAGTTGCTTGTAATCTTACCTGATTAGAGGAAAGTGAAGCAGCAGAAGATATATAAAAAGAAGAACTTGGAGAGCACTGGCATTAATAGAGAAAACTAATGAGAGGAAATCATCCACCATGACACATACTGAGTGACCATAGAGAAAACTAGGAAATCCATTCACAGAGGGCAGAATAGCAACCATAAGATTATATTACAGCAAAAAGCCAGAGCAACCACAATTTCTCCAAACTTTTCCATTTCTTGTGCCCAAAGATAAGCTATGGTTAGGAAATCTGCTGCAGAATGAATCTCTGATTCATTGTTGGTCTTCTAGAAAGTCAAGAAATTGGCTGTTAATGACATTCTCCATTACTTTCAAGAGTATTATGTTCTCTTTTAGGAATAGGATAGGATAGACTAGATAAATGCTTGCTACCATGTTGTTACTAGGTAGATACCAGATGAGTATGATAGCTTGTACAGGTGATACAGGAAGATGATCTGAGCCTAACAAGAAGGCTCAGCTCTACTAACATATGTGCAAAAGACAAATATTTGCATTTGGCACTTATAGAGTCTATTCTGGATTTGTTGATATTTTACAGCTGCATTGACCTGTCATATAGGCTAAGGACAAAGCTAGGGTTTTTGACTTGAGCCATTTAAGATATGCTGAATTTTTATCTTGGACTACTTTGGCATACTTTTACAGAAAAACAGGTCTTAGATAGTAATTGAGGGTAGTGTGGGAAGTGAAGAATAAAGGCTCATTCCTGTAGGCATATTTCAGTTATTCAAAGCAGACATTTGGATGAAGTGAACAGAAACAGTAATCAGGACATAGAAATTCCAGAGGTCATCCCTGTTGGCACTACTGTAGTGCCAAAGGATATGATGCCAAGATTGGGTAGAAGACGGTCAATCTTTAGAAGACTGAATGTGGACAAGGTTATGGATTGAGTTGACAAGAAGAAGAGTGTCTACAAGGTATTTGGAGGAAGAGAAATTCCATAGAAATTCCAGAGGTCATCCCTGTTGGCACTACTGTAGTGCCAAAGGATATGATGCCAAGATTGGGTAGAAGGCGGTCAATCTTTAGAAGACTGAATGTGGACAAGGTTATGGATTGAGTTGACAAGAAGAAGAGTGTCTACAAGGTATTTGGAGGAAGAGCTAGTTAAGGTTTGCAATTTTGAGAGAATAATGACGATTAACCTGGTTGGTAGGTGAATGATTGGTGTGGAATTACCAAAAGTAAATAATTAAGCTTCTCTTCCATCTTGATCTCTTAAGTTAGGAGACAGTAAACCGGTGAGAACATAATCTCCAAGGAAAATCTCACTGTTTGGGTAATTAAACTGTATAAAAAGAGGTCAGTGTGATCATCAGAATTAGGAGAGAGAGCAGTAGATGACAACAGTAAGGTGAGCTAAGTGAATCTTGAGCTCAAGCAGATTGTACAGAGAGGATTCAGAGCTTAGTAATCACTGTTTGGCATGGGATATCAGTTCTGATAAAAGTATGTCATGCAAAATGTAGTTAGGGTAGCTAATGTGCACTGTAATCATAAAGGATTCCTGTTTAGGGTCATTAAGGAATAACAGATCATGTTAAGTTACATGAAGCAGTGTATATCATTAATGTCTAGGTCCTGGATATTGGAGATACATATGTGCAAGTAGTTTTTTTTTTTTTTTTTTCCCCTTCTCTCTCTTAGGATTTTGTTGATTTTTTTTTTGTAAATTTTTTTGTACTTTTGATATTCTGCAACTATAGTTTTTATAGTTGCAGCATCACTGCTGCAACTATAATAAGTTTTTTTTTAAATAACGAAACCTGTGGTGAGATCATAATTAAAAGAAACACACATATTAACCACAGTGAAAATTATTTAATTGTAAATATTTCATCCTAAGTATCTTAGGACATCATCAGTACAGTAGTTTAAACAATAATAGGAATAACATACAGTTAGGGTGCATGATTACAATAGAATCTCATTAAACATGCGTAACGTGTTACAGAAGTAAAAAAAATAAAAAATAAACTAATAATTATTTTACTCAGTTTTGTATGACAATTTCCCATACTTTAGGAATAGTAAAACGTCGTTGCGGTTTAAATTTGGTCTGTATAGTAGGGCTTCAGAAGTTTCTTTATATAAACGTTCATGTTTATATAAAGATCTATGTAAAAGTTTAGACTTTTACATAGATCTTTATATAATCATATAAAAGTTTATATTAAATTATAAAAAAAAAAAAAAAAAAAACTAATGCCTTTTTATTCCAGTATACGGGAGTAGGCGAGGCCATTTAGCCCTATCTCTTGGAGACTGAGTGGGCAGTTCAATCTCCACTGTTACCCAATCAGAGATAGATGGCCCAAGGCTATCACTAATTAAGCGGTGTGCAGTGAAGAGAGACGGCTCAAATGTGCCGCCATCTCGTGGTCCCTAACCCTAACACAATATATTTAATGTCTGAAATAATGTGGGTTCTACGGTCGATTTTCTTGAGTTTACAGGACGAAAAACCCAAGTTTCCGGGAGGAAAAACCGGCTTGCCCATGCCAGAGATCGACTAACTCGGGAACCGGTCAAAAAAAGGATTTGAAAAATTTCCTCTAGTCGCCGACTAGACTCGAAACCAAGTCTTCCTTCGTGCGGACAAGCACCGTGGTGTGAAAACGCCACATCCACTGAACTACACAGGCTATATTAAATTATATTATTTAATAATTAATAATTAATTATATAATATAATAATTAATTATATAATATAAACTATAATATATATTAAATTATATTATAATTTAATTATAATCTAGACTTTTACATAGATCTTTATCATCATCATCATCAAATTCCTGCCATGTACAGGATATGATAGTACTACATGAAAAAATTACATCATTACTAACTTCCTATCTACAATTTTCCTCAAAATCAGTCTGTTACTTGTCAAAACTCCAACATTATCAGATCTTATATTTCTATCGTCTAAGGCACTTTGTACCGTATCAATCCACCTATATCTTGGTCTTCCTCTGGGTCGTTTTCCTGCCAACCTGGCAGAGAACACTTGTTTTGCTAATCTTTCCTCTCCCATTTAAGTGACCATACCACCTGAGATTAGCTCTGCTAACGCATTACTTGATGTTGACAATGTCAAGTTCTTTCCTGATATCATCGTTTTTAATGATATTGCCATTGATGCCATCTGTTCACGCCTCTAATCTTTCTCAGGACTCTCATATCTGCGGTCTCTAATCTTTGGTCAAGTGTTTTACTTCTGACCCAGCTCTCAGATCCATAAGTTAAAACTGGTTTGAACACTGTCTTGTATACAGCTAATTTAGTGTTCCGACTAATTTCTCTCTTATTCCATATGAATTTATTCAGTTGACTTCCCACCATACCAGCTTTGCTGATTCTGTAGTCTATTTCTATGTTGAATTTACCATCTTCACTAAAAATCGTGCCTAAGTAGCTGAAATGTTTTACTTGTTCCACAGGTTCTCCATTCACAACGCAGTTGACATTTTCAATAATTCTGCCTATTTTCATTGTCTTTGTCTTTTTATTGCTGACCTTCATACCATATCTACTACAACAGTTATTCAATTTAGTCAGAGAATCTTGCAGACTTGTAGCGGATTTATTTAGAAGTATAACATCATCTGCATAAAGCAAAGAGCTAACATTAACATCTCTAATTTTGATATCATGTTTAATACCACTTTCCTTCATAATGTGATCCATATAGATAAGGAATAACAGAGGGGATAATGTACATTCTTGTCTCACACCAGATTTAACATTAAACCATCTTCCTGTACTTCCTTCAATCCTAACTGCTGACTTACAACTCAAATAAAGACTAAGTATTGCTTGATATAATGCCCCATTGACACCATATAGCTGTAGTATATTGAATAGCTTCTCTCTTGGCACCTTGTCATATGCCTTTTCCAAATCGACAAAACTTAAATACAGATATTTGTTATATTCCCATGCTTTCTCGACTATTTGTCTTAAAGTGAAAATCTGATCCTGACAGCCTCTATTTGGCCTAAATCCAGCTTGTTCTTCACCCAGCTTTTCTTCCACAATTCTTCTCAATCGTTTCTCAAGTATACTTGCATAGATCTTGCCAGGAACACTTAGTAGGAAAATACCTCTGTAATTCTCACATTCCGTTTTATTTCTTTTTTTATATATGGGTACTATGAGAGCTCTACTCCAATCATCGGGAATTCGTCCTTCTGTCCAGGCTTTCTGAACTATGCAGTGCAGCCGCTGTAAGACTTTTATACCACCATACTTCAGCATTTCTGGTCGAATATCATCTACTTGTGCTGCCTTTCCACATTTCAAGCCTTTGATGGCTTTTTCTACTTCGAGTATGGATATATATTCCTGACTGCATACCTGTTGAGTGTTTTTTACCACTGTGCTGTCATTACTGATTGTTTCATTTAGCAGTTTTTCAAAGTAATTACTCCGTACTTCAAGCATATCTTTTTCTTCCGTTTTCATGTCACCTTTATCATCTCTAACTCCTTTTACAGCACTCTTTCCTCCATTCCTAAGCTTCTTCAACAACCTCCAGAATATTTTGCCACCTTCTTGATATTTATTTTCAATATTCTTGCCAAAGTCCTCCCATGACTTTTGTTTAGCTAGTTTTACACACTGTTTAGCTTTCTTACATCTGTCTCTGTATTCTCTAAGAGCACACGCTGACTTATTTGCCAGGAACTTGTGATATGATTTCTTCTTTTCCTTCACTGCCTGTTTAACTTCCTGTATCCACCATGGAGTTCTAATTTTTCTATCCTTGCAGACAACTTCACCACATGCCTCTCTAGCTGAATCAATCAGGGCTTTCTTCGAGGCTTGCCACTGAATCTCCAAGGTTTGATTCCTGTTCTCAAATTCTTTCATTTTTTCTTCAATAATCTTTGTGTATTTTAGTCTACAGTTCACATCTGAGAGTTGCGCAACTTTTATTCGCTTTAAAACTTTCTTACATATTATTCTTTTCATGTAAGAAGAGAATAACATGTAAGAAAGTTTTCAATATTTCATATTGAAAATTCTTTTCAATATGAAATTCAATTTTATCCTGCTCAAAATTAAATAGTGATCACTTCCAATTTCAAATCCTCTGTACACTCTGGTGTCCTACACTAGGGAGAAAACATCACTATCAACAATAATAACATAGTGAATCAGACTTTTCTTATTCCTTGCCTCTTCTCTCCATGTGAATTTGTGTACATTTTTATGTTGGAACATGGTGTTAGTAATAAAAATAAAAATAAAAAATGATGGTACAAAATGAGAAAATAGATCTTTATATAAACATATAAAAGTTTATATTATATTATATTATAGTTTATGTTATAATTTTTATAAAAGTTTAGACTTTTTCATAGATCTTTATATAAACATGAACGTTTATATAAAGAAAGTTCTGAAGCCCTACTACACAGACCAAATTTAAACCACAATGACGTTCTTACTATTCCTAAAGTATGGGAAATTGTCATGCAAAATTGTGTAAAATAATTATTATTAGTTTTTTTTTTTTAACTTCTGTAACACGTTACGCACGTTTAATGAGAATCTATTGTAATCATGTGCCCTAACTGTATGTTATTCCTATTATTGTTTAAACTACTGTACTGATGATGTCTAAGATACTTAGGATGAAATATTTATAATTAAATAATTTTCACTGTGGTTAATATGTGTGTTTCTTTTAATTATAAAAACTATACAGACTAACTATACTGCTGTCAACTATATGAATATTATTCATGGAAAAATGAAAAAGTTAAAGAAACTGGCAGACTCTGAAGAAAACAATTCATTGACTGATTCAGCTGGAGAGGCATGTATCAAAGCTGTTTACATGGATAGAAAAATCAGAACTCCATGGTGGACTTAGGAAGAGACTGTTCTGGAAAAGAAGAAAAATATCAAAAGTTCCTAGCAAGAAATTGAAAAATGGCCTGAGAGAATGTAGATAAAAATGTAAGAGAGTTAAGTCAGAAGTCAAACAAACCAAAACAAGTCATGAGAATTCTTGGTATGAATACTGAAGATAAATATCAAGAAGGCAACAAAATGTTCTGGAGTCTATTGATAAAGCATAGAAATGGAGTACAGTAGAAAAGGAAACAGATGATAAAGTCATTGTCATCAAAGCTGAAACTAATGGATTTACTGAATTTACAAAACTGAAATTAATTCTGGATATCTAGAGTAATCACTTTAAAAATACTGTGGTAGAAGATATTTGAGCTATTTAAAAAAAAAAAAAAAACTTAAATATGGAAAGGCAGTTGGAATAGATGATATTAGACCAGAAATGCTCAAATATGAAAGTATAAAAATTTTACATTGACCATATGTTCATAAAGCCTAATCAGAAGGTTGAATTCCAGATGAGTGGAGTGGAGCTCTTTATATTTTCCATCTATAAAAAAGGGAAACTACACAAGGGAATCACAGAGAAATTGTCCTCTCTGTTCCAAGCAAAATTCATGTTGGCATAATTGAGAAGAGACTAAGAAAAATTGTTATAAGTTGTCTTTTTCCATATCTACTTCATCACAAATATGTGGTGAAGTAGATATGGAAAAAGCATATGACAAGGTGGCCAAAAGTGGAACATACAGAACAATGCATAGTATGTATTAAAGTTGTAAGTCAGTAGTTAGAATAAAAAAGTACAGAAAGGTGGTTTGATGTAAAATCAGGTGCAAGACAAGCGTTCACTTCATTTCCACTCATATTCATCATCCATGTGAATCACATTTTGTAAGAAAGAGATTAATGTGATATCAGAATTGGCAGTGTTACATTTAGTCCTTTGCGTTATGCAGATGATGGTGTACTCCTAAACATATTCAGTATCGGTCTTTGAGATTCTTTCCTAAATTGAATAGCAACTGTAACAAATTTAGTATGATAATTAGTAATAAAAAGATGAAAACTATGAAAATAGGTAATGGATAACTCCATTCTCAGTCAAGAACCTGTAGAATAAGTAAAATATTTCTACTATTTAGAAACAATTTAGTGAAGAATGCAAGTTAAATATGTAAATAGGCAATAGAATAAGCAAAGCTGGTAAGTAGGCAGCCAGTTCAATGAATTTGTATAGAATAAGAGAAATTAGCCAAAACACTAAACTAGTAGCATGTAATACAGTGTTCAAACTTATTTTAACCTATGGATCTGTGAGTTGAATTAGAAATAAAGCAGATGATCAAAAACTCAAGATCACAGGTATGACAAGTTTGAGAAAAATTAGGTGAGAGAATCTTATTAAAAATGAAGATATTAGATAGGAATTTGACATTGTTAGTATTGAAGAATGTGTGAGCAGAGCTGATTGAAGGTAGTATGGTCATTTAAATAAAATTGGAGAGGAAGAGTTAACAAAACAGGCATTGATGGCAAGAAAAAAGACCAGAGGGGGACCATAATCTAGGGATAGATTGATGCAGTCAGAAGTGCCCTGAAGAAAAATGTAAGACATGACCATATTACAACTGAGAACATTGCAAGCAAGTATTATATTAATAGTAATTTGCTATGAGTGTTCAGTAAAACTAGAGATCTGGGGTTGATGGCAGGCAGAGATTCAAAGTTTAGGAACTAGGTTGCTGAAATAAAGTCATCACATCAGATAACTGCAGTGTTGAAGAGAACATTTAACTTGTAATGATATGTAAATTATTCTCCCACTTTACCAAAAGTCCCAAAGACTACGTCAAGAAGTAGTCTTTAGCACGACTACTTCTTGACGACTGTGCACAGGTATGGCCTCCTGAGTGATGAGGAGACAATTGAAAAGATGCAACAGCAGTAGGTAATAACCAAGATTTTATTTGGTGTGTGAGGATTATGCATGTATGGACAGAGTGAGAGGATATAGTCTTCAATGTTTGAGTAATAAACTAAAAATAAAAATGAGATATGATAGAAAGAAAGAAACAAATAAAAAAAGGGGGGGGGGGAAAGCACCTCTGTAGCGCATTTGGAAGAATGACGATATGTTGTGCCCTTCAATTGGAAATGGTCTAAGTTCGATTTTTGTCATGACAAGAGGAATCTTTATTTTATTTTTTTATTTTTTTTTATTTATTTATTTATTTTTCAATTGAATATGAGTTAGCCAATTTTCTCTCAGAAACTCTGGTTTTTCATCCCCGCAAACAGACAAATTGGCCTTGAGAACACACAATTTACAGACAAAAAATACTTGTGGTGTTGGGCAGTAGATGATGTTGGTGTAGGTGATGGTAGTGGCAGTTCACTGTAGTTGGTGGATTAATTTTTTATTTATTTATTTATTTTTCAATTGAATATGAGTTAGCTAATTTTCTCTCAGAAACTCTGGTTTTTCATCCCCGCAAACAGACAAATTGGCCTTGAGAACACACAATTTACAGACAAAAAATACTTGTGGTGTTGGGCAGTAGATGATGTTGGTGTAGGTGATGGTAGTGGCAGTTCACTGTAGTTGGTGGATTAAGTAGTGGAAACGGAGTTGTAGAGCAGGTGTCCTCCCTCGATAGGTCTTTTGGATTCCTTGGAGGTTGTAATAATAATAAAACAGTAAACGGATTTTACAGTAGATATATGCACACAAGTGAGAATTTGCATCTCATGACAGGTGGAGAGAGAGAGAGAGAGAGAACTAGGGATCATTCCTGAGTGCTGAGTAAAGGTGTGGTAGAAAGCATATGAAGTCTATGTTCTCATGCTGTCACATAAGTATATGTGGAATGTGCTACCAGTGTGAGCATTGTGGGTGCATCTTTTCAAAAAAAGATGCACCCACTTGTTGCTAATTAAATAGGGGAATCATTATCTTCTTCTTTTCAGCCATTTTCTGTGAGGAGGCCTTTGACCATTTGCTGGACGAAGGTCTCCTCCAATTCTTTCCACCTTTCTCTGTTCTTGGCAATGGTTGACCAATTGCCAACAAATTTTGACAATTCATCACTTCACCTTCTTTTAGACGTCCTCGGCCTCGTTTCCCTTCTTTTGGAATCCAGTTCGTTAGTATAGTAGTCCATCATTCATCTTCTCTCCTGGATAGATGTCCAGCCCATTTCCATTTTAGTAGCTTATGGTGAAGAATGATGTCAGCGATGTGAGTCTGGCTTCGTATCCAGGTGTTTTGCTTCTTTTCTTTTAATGTGATGCCTAGCATCAACCGCTCTATTTTTCTTTGAGTTGTTATTAGTTTATTTGCCAGTGCTTTTGTTAGCGACCAAGTTTCACAACCATATGTGATAACTGGAAGTATACACTGATTAAATGTCTTCCTTTTTAAACCGAGTGGGACATCATTGTTTTGAAAAATGCTTTTCAATTTTCTGAATGCACCCCAGGCAAGTGGGGTGCATTCAGAAAATGAACTCTCCTATTTATTTCATTTTGGAGTCCACAGTTTAGATCAATGAGATGACCTAAGTATTTATATGAAGAGACTCTTTCCAAGAAATTGTTTTCTATTATTATGTTTTTTGGTGTTGCAAAATGATTAAACATGATTTTAGTTTTTTCTCTGTTTATTTTTAGACCGACTTTTCTGCTTTCATGACATAGGTCTTCTATCATTATATTAAGGTCTTCTGGAGTGTTTGCAAAAATTATGATATCATCTGCATATCTTAGGTGTGTTAAGTTTCTGTTATTAATTTTTATACCAAGGTTTGTCTAGTTTATATTATTAAATATTTCTTAAAGGACTGCTGTAAAGATTTTGGGTGATAGTCTCCTTGTCGGACTCCTTTTTCAATTGATATTTTATTGCTACTTGTGTGAAGTTGGATTGTTGCTGTTGCAGTGTGGTATATTTCCTGGAGGAGGTCCATATATTCTCCAGGAACTCCCTGATTCTGGAGTGCTTTGATTATTGCATTAGTTTTGATGGAATTGGATGCTTTTATCATAATCAATAAAAGCTGAACAGAGAGGCAATTGGTTTTCTTCTGCTTTTTCTATTTGTTTTACTGCATGAATATGATCAATTGTGTTAAAGCCTTTACAGAATCCTGCTTGTTCTACTGGTTGATTTGAGTCTAGAAGAGGGGTTAACCTATTTGTTATTACTTTTGTGAGAATTTTGTACAGATTGGGGAGAATACTAATTGGTCTATAGTTCTTTACTTCTTCTTTGTCCCCTTTTTTAAATAACAGTATCAGAGTAGCATTTTTCCAGTTTTCTGGTATCTTCCCCTCTTGGGGAAGATACCAGAAATCTATGATAGGCATAGATTTAGTAAGTTTGTGACATGGTGAATGTCACAAAACTTTCAATGGCAAACCTACTTACCTAGTGCAAAATTTTCAAAACAGAGAAGTGTTTTGTAAGAAGAAGAAGAGAAGACTTTCCTGTTCAAGTGCTAAAATAAATAAATATAATAATAATAATTATTATATGGTATTATCTCAATAGAGTCAGATGATACATTACAGGAGGCCCACACTAACCATTATTCACATAGTATCTGTTGTGCCTCTCCTTAAACTCATATCAGAGCACTCACAACTACCTCTGGCAGTTCATTTCACTCATTCACCACTCTCCAAGCAAAAAATATAGTCCACATACCTTTACTAGCGACACAATTACACAACTTCTAGGGTTGACCCCTAGTTCTATCTCTATTCTTCAAGTGTTGAAGAATAGAGTCTAATAGAACCCTTAGTGTCCATCATGTTCCCTCTTTTCTTTGATAATAATAATAATCTAATCCTTAATATCAGTTATTTATTAAATGTATATTTCTAAAATGCTATTAACTGTCTGATGATGATTATTATTACTCCAAGACCTCATGGAGTCAGACTCATCTGGGAGGTCCTTTTATCACACACACAGCTCATCATACCATGCCTTGAACACATTCAAGCTCCTTGCAGACACCACACTCTCAGGCAAGGCATTCCAATCATTTACAACTCTGCATGAAAAAAACCTGCCTCTCACTCCCCTACTCACACCTTCTTTATACAGTTACCAGGGATAACCTCTGGTTCTCCCCGATCTCCCACTATTTTCTGTAGAACTTCTCCAGCATTGATCCTATAACAACTCCTTAATAACTTGTAGGTCTCTATCATATCTTCCCTCTTCCAGTCCATCAGACTGCCAATTGCATCTTCTCAATCTTTCCTCATACTCGACATTCCAGAGGTCAGAAACTACCTTAGTCAGTCACCTTTGGACCCTTTCCAACATCTCTTCATCATTCTGAAAACCAGGTGATCAAATCTGGGCACAATAATCCATGTGTGGCCTAATCAAAGCCTTATACAAAGGAACAAGAATCTCCCTACTTCTGCACGTCAGTGTTCTCCGCATCATTCCCAGAAGCCTTTGTGTTGTCTTCACAATTTTGGCTATGTGTCCCCTAAATTTCAGATCCTTATCCACTATCACCCCCAAATCTCTTATTTCTTCCACCTCCAACAATATATCCTCACCAAGCATAAATTCTGCATCCCATCTTTGTTTTCCAAATTTTAAAATCTTACATTTTGCAACATTGAACTCACATCCCCATTTCCATGCCCAATCACTCAATTTATTCAAGTCTTCTTGCAAGGCTACAACATCTTCACTACTCTTCATGGTTCATCAAAACTTTGCATCATCTGCAAACAACTGAATATCTCCATCCAAATCTTCACCTAAATCATTAATATACAAGTTAAACAGTAATGGCCCTGAAACAGACCCCCGAGGCACTCCACTAGTGACTTTCCTTTTCCTGGATATCACTCCCCCATACACAACTTGTTGATACCTATCAGATAGCCAGTCTCCAATCCAATGCACTAATCTAATATCCAACCCCATCCTCTAGTTTGACTATCAATTTATCATAAGGTGCTCTATCAAAAGCCTTTGCGAAATCTAAGTATATTGCTGTGTATCCTTCTCCTCTGTCCAAGGAAACAGTCACTTTATTGTAATAAGTAAGTAGATTACTAAAACATGACCTCCCTTTAGCAAATCCATGCTGTCCATCAAAGATAATACCATTGTTGTCAACCCAACTCTGGATCCTAGTTCTCACAAGCTTCTCCAACAACTTAACCACAACACGTGACACACAGATAGACCTATAATTTAATGCTTGAGTTCGATCACCTCCTTTATGAAGTGGCACAATCTTGCCCTCCTTCCACTCCTTAGGAACTCGACCGAGTGCAAGACTCATATTAAAAAAATATGTCAAGGCAGGTGTCAACTCCCTGGCACATTCCTTCAGAATATGCAGTGATATATTATCAAGTCCCACAGCCTTATTAGCATCTGGTTTACTCAACTCCCCATACACCTCTTGCTCACTTACAGTCAGTCTCTCCTCCCCATCATCTACTGCTCTCAATCTCTCCATGTAGTCACATTCACAAGATTGAAAGACCTTTATGAACTGCTCATTAAGTATCTCCACCACACATTCTGCAACAGCTGTCTTTATACCATTTTCTCCTATCAATGTCATCCTTCCATAATCATTCTTTCTTTTGTTGGCTACATATTGAAAGAACAACCTAGGATTCTTTTTGGCTTCATTAGCTAACTGCTGTTCATACCTCTCTTTAGCTACCCTCACCAACCAAGTCACCCTCCTTGCCTGGTCTTTGTAGACCTCATGGAATTGGTTATTTCCACTTCTTTTATGCTGCCTCCACAATGCCCTATTTCTCTGTATTGCATGCTTAATCTCTTTATTCATCCATTTCACACCTACCTCATTTAACCTTCTCACCCTTGGAATACATTTAGACATTGCATCTACTAGATAGTTTTTGAAAATCCCCCAAGCTGCATTGATCTCTTTTCCAGCTAACTCCTCATTCCATGTTACACCGGCAAGCTGTATCCTGAGCTCTTCATAATCTTGTAGAACCCCCCCCCCCCCTTGTAGTTCCACATATACCCTTTTCTCACAGAGGTCCTCACACTGCTGGCAACCACCCAGGTAATCACCTCATGGTCACTCTCACCAATTAGTGGATGATTTGATACCTCATTTATAATTACATCCTCTGATGAGATGACCAAA